>NW_019385721.1:73393-121384 GCF_000671375.1 Centruroides sculpturatus | reverse complement strand
AAAAAATTTTAATGAAGATATTTATCTTAATTATGAAAATATACTAGCATGTTTTTTAATTTTTGGAACCTAACCCTTTTTTTCGTATTAGTTCTTTGTTTTGTATAACACGGATTCACATAACACGGCAATTTTTTGGAACGTAACTACCGTGTTATACGGGGGTTACCTGTATATCATTATATAATGATATTAATACTTTTGAAAATTGTTAAGTATTAATATACACTTTAAAAGTATTTTATAATGTCTGCCATATCAAATTTTTTAATATATTTTTACTATATTTAATGATTTTAATTAATTTTTCTGATTTTATATTTAGTGCTATAAATATTCTAATTTTCTGAAATGATACAATTGTTAATAATTGATTATTTTTCATAATGAAAAGCAAAACATATTTACCTCATAAAAGTAAAAATATCGGCTGAATGACCAAGGCAGTAAAAGTGTCAGCCTACTGCTCTGGGGATCCAGGATCGAATCTACATGGAGAACTCCAGGAAGTTTTTATGGACTGCCTGTTTTCTCATGGACTGGATATGATAGGCACTTTCCCTCACCACTCAGCTGTCAAAACTGGGTGGTGAGGTCCTAGGGAGGACCTATGTGAGGACTTTTTTTTCAGGCCCATCATAGGTTCATCTAGGCCCTATGTATGGCCTAGCTGACCCCATGATGGGCCTGAAAAAAGGCCTCTTTTAGTGCTGTGCAGAAAGAGACAGAAATGATATATATATATATATATATAATCTTTTTATTTCTGTTTTCAAGATTTAAAATTTTTCATATCGACTCTATTTATAAATTAATTTTCAATTTCAATGAAAGTTTGAATTAGAATTGTGCATTGATTGCTTATTATTAAATATTATATTGATTAGTAGTTTATTTAAAATGAAAAAATATATAAATTAATTTATTTTATTTTTTCACATTAATTAAAAATTGTCAGAAATTAGAGAAATTGTATAATTTCTCCAATGGTTAATATCAAATAAATAAAAGGAATTTGTATTTATAATAAAAATTAACAAGACATAAATGAAACCCATATCTTGTGACTTTCTTATATTCTTTAAGTAAGATTAAAAAAACTCAAATGTAAATTAACAGTGTTTTATATTTATTATATTTGAATAAAATCTTTGAATGACTAATGAAGAAATGACTAAAATCTGAAGAGTAATGGCATAAAAACAATTCTTGATAATTTGAAAATTACCGTTTAAATGCTTAATATATGAATTTATAACTATCATGTTAACTTTACATTTATTTGATTTCACATTTATTGTAGTTCTATTTATAAATAAACTTTTAACCTCAATTTTAAGCATTATACAAATAGGGAAATGTGTTTTACTTGCCACACAAAGTTAATTTTTCCTGTTTTAATATTTCCTGTATTAACTATCATAAATATAATGTGTAATAATTAAATATAATTTATGACTTTTCTCTAAAATAAACATATCTTTAAAGTGAATTTTAAATGATCGATTATATTAATTTAACACAAAAATTTTCTTTATAAATTTAATGTAAATGTTATAAGCCTCTTAATATATTATTTCTTAATAAATCTTTTATATATTTTTTTTTGTATTTCATAACAATAATTGAGTGATAAAAAGTATATTACTTCATTTAGAAATATGAATATTAAGTAATTAAATTCTGATCTTGAACAATTTAAATTATTATAAGAGAATTAATTGAATTATATATTAAAATTTCTTAGAATTTTGATTTGTTAGGATACATGAGTAGTATAAGTTTAATTCTATTAAATAATTACTCAGAACAATAGTAATTATTTAATCAAAAAGGTACTCATTATTTAAACATTAAGATTGTTAACAACAACTATACTTTCTAATGAGAATAATTCTTACTTGATTATAGAAAATTTAACAATAAAGTAAGGAAAATATATTTATAAAAAATACTTGAGCAAATTTTTTTACGTATAATTTGAAATCCGAATAATAATTTAAGTTATATGATTTTTTTTTTTGTCTTTATAGATATGGTGTCAATGATATTTGTAAATCTGAATGTGAATATATTTGTAAGGAGCATTATCATTGCAAGACAGATAATTGTAATATGGTGTTTAAAGGGAAAGATATTTTAGGAGTTCAAGAGCATGCAAGGTAATATTTCAGTTTTTAATATATGAACATTTTTACTTTTTATTTTATTAGAATTTATTAAAATTAATCTATAACATTTGTTAATAAAAGATTTTATTATGCATTTTCTATACTTATTTACATATATACATACATATACATACACATAGTACACTCTTGTTAATCCAGTTTTTAATAATCCAGTTATTTTGGTTATTAAGGACTGGATTTGCAAAAGTTTGTTGTATGTGTATTAACAAGAGCTCTCAATTATCTGGAATACCCACCAATGTGGCATACCCATCACCTATGCACTTCTAAGTTTATAAAAATGTTAGTCATGTCACATGTCCTGTTTTCCTGTCTACTCATGTTTCATTTCTGTGTACAGTATTGCATTTCAGCATGGTATATTTATTTGTCTGCCTGCCTAATGAAAAGAATCAATATTGAAGATTGACATGTGATGTAATTCATTGCCTTTAGGCCTACACACTCAGTAATCCAGCACTCTTGCTAATCCATCAATTTCTTGCACAGAGCAAGAAATTGATGGATTAGCAAGAGACTAGTGTAATTAGTAAAAAAATGCAAAATGTACTTTGCAAAACATTCAAATATATAAATTATTCATTGAAAAATGCTATGATGATGATTGAAAATTCATGAAATCATGTAGATTTAAATCCAGATCTCTCATAATTAGAAAAGAATTTTCTTAATTGATATCAATTTGGCTGATTTTTTTTGTATGAATTATATTATTCTATTCCACAGTATTCTATAATTTATATTTTTGAAATACTCATCATACTTTCCGTATAAAACTTACATAAATAAAATTTTCATTTAATCCAAATAATTGTTATTTGAGAACATTTACAAATACTTTAAATTTAATTATGAAAGTTTTTAAAGGAATTGTTTCATTTCACAATTGATAAGTGTGAAATCATGATATTCATTTATAGTTTCTGAAATAACTGCATAATTGATGTTTGTTTACTTTTGAATAAATAAAAATGCAGTCTAAAATACTTAATATTTTAGAGACATCAATAACATTCAATGATTAACAACAGATGCTATTAATATATTTTAAAATAATATATATGTATATTTAAAATAACTTGGAAGAATCAATGGAGTTATTTATAGTAAAGGTTATTTTGATGTATGTATTTTACAATTATATCATTAGATAATTCATAGCCAAAATTTTAATTCTTTATTCCTCAAATAGAGTTTTTTAATTTATAAATGTTTTATATTGCAGTACATTGCAAATAATTATCAATTATTACACATTGTAAAAGAATGAAAAAATAATTTAATCACTTACTTTATTTAAACTTAATGTAAGTTGTGAATAATTTGAATTAATAGTTTTGGATAAATATTAATTTTTGAATATCATTTCTTTATTTCTTAATAATCAGTTATTATCATCATTTAATTGCATTATTGTAAATATATTTATAATTATATTATTTTGTTTTTAATTCAAATTTCTACAGAATTGTTTATTATTATAGATGCCAAAGAAATTTTGTTTTTATTAATAGAAAAGTTCTATGATATAAATCATTTATCTTAGTTAATTGTTATTAAAAAAGAAATTCTTAATAAAGAATATTTATGTAAATAAAATTTATGTCAGATTATAAATATTTTAAAATAAGTTTTTAAATTCTGTTTTAACTTTAATATTTATTTAATATTTCCTCAAGAAACAAATCTACAATTATTAGTTAAGACTTGCTTTAAATAAAATACATAGTTTATTTTTGTAAATTACATAAATTATTAATAAAGTACATATTCTGGAACTGTGTATTTTCTACACAGTTGTAGAATATGTAGTTTTCTAATCAAATTAAATCAGAAAATACAAAAAAAATATATCATTTAACTCAATTTCAAGTCTATTAGACAGATTTGACATAATACTGAGATCAGAAGGAGTAAATCTGATTTTCATACATGTTACAAATACAATATACTGTATATCTCTTACATTTTAAGTTATTCTACTGTTTTATGCAGTTTCAGTTTTTATTCTTATGTCGAATCATATTTTAATTTAATGGAATTTATTTTAAAAGTTATGATATTTTATATGATTTGACTTTAATTTCATTATTTAAAGCTGTTAGTAATTTTGTATATAAAAATAGTTGTTTTGTTTAAATAATTAAATTAAAGTGTCATATTAAGAAAAATTTAAAACACATAAACATGTTTCTTGTTAATTGATTCCATATATTATTACTTTTGCTTATGTTTAATTTTACTATTACCATAACCAAAATCAGTTTCAAATAAAAATTAGGATTAGAATTAATAATTATTAAGGTCAATATTGATGAAAAGTTAGTTAATTAGAAAATGTTTAGTATGTTTAATAAATAATGATTCAAATAAATTTTCAAACTAGATAATAGGCTAAATTTTATTTTCAATATTAATTAAATTAATTTATAATACTGTATATTAAAGATATTGATAAGTTAAATCTAGCATTTTCATTATTATTTATCATTATTTCATTTTCAAATATTCTAAATGAATTGGTTGTAGAGTTAATATTGCTATTAAAAATAATATCACAAGACTTGGTATATGTTGCATTGCTATTCTGTAAAAAGTGAAATTCTTTGAAGTGAAAGTTCTTTAATCCTGTATCAATTTTAAGAGTATTAGAATGAAGAGACAACTCAACATCTGAAAAATTTCTTATTATTAATTATGATTAAAGTTGCCAATATTTTACAAAAGTTGGAAAATTATAATAGTGATGATAGCTATTTAAACTAGAAAGACTTTTTATTTGATTTTTATACAATGTTTTAAAATTATCTGTTTCTAATGTTAATTAATACAGGAAGGATGCACTGAAGTCATTAGCAGTAATGACAAACCCTTTCGAAGATTGGACCATTATAAAATTCATGAATATTCTCGCAAAATAAATTTTTCTCATGATCAATCTCCACTATCAATGTCTTCTTCCATTGATGGTGTATTTAAGAGAAAACGAGGCCGACCTCCAAAAAATAGAATCATTGAAGTAAGTGAAAAAATAATCTTAATTTTTTAAAATAATTATATGATCAACACCAATATTTATGAAAAATTTTCCATGTAGTTTCCTATGTCGAGCACTTCTTGTCAGCTTCCACAAGCAATTTATACAAGCTTCAAATTACCAAAGCCAAGTTCACAACAACAACCAATATCATTTGGTCCATTTTCACCAACTTCTGTATCTTATACTGGAATACATCCACCAACACTTCTTCCAAAGACCACCAATTCAATATCATTACTTGCACCACCAACATCATCAGTTGCACTCTTAACATCTATTTCACCACCTTTCGTATCGCTTCCTACTTCAGGAAATAATTTGACATTACCCATGCTAAACCAATCTGTCGGCATTGTCGATCAAAAGTCAGTCGACGATGATTCCATTTTACATCATTCCCCTACAGAAACTGGCCAACTTAAACAAGAGGTAATAATAAAGTTATATATTAAAAATTAATATTTATTATGAATTGAAAGAGATTATATAAATTTAATTTTCATTTCTGAATATTATCAGATTTTTTTTTAAATAAAAATTTAGTAGAGTTAGATTTTTTCATTTCATATAAACAATTATTAATTAATTGTTTGACATCTAATAAATATAATTAATTTCTGGTTTGCATATTTTCAAAAAAGTAAATTTTGGAATATTATGGATTGATTTTTCTAATTTAAAAATTTCAAATAGTTTGTTTCCATGTTTTTATTTGTTGTTTTGCATAATATAACTGAGAGTACTACACAATGAATTGATATATGATAATTTATTAAATTCATTTTAATGGAAGGAATGATTCTTATCAATCTTTCTCTAACAAAATTAACACTTATCTACTTTACTCTTTGAAAAATTTTTGTTGTTATTATAAAGAATTTTCAAAATATTATTTCTAAATCAAATTAACAGTTATTAGTGTATATTGCTGATTCCTTTATATTTTAAGAAAGATTGACTTGGTTAGATGAAAAAGTTAATAATGAAAATTTCTGAATATATGAGAAATATGACAACATTAATAATTTATTTAACAACTTTGTACTATAATATATTTTCATACAGAAAATAATCATAATATATAACAAACATCTGCTTTGTTGGAGCTCACTGTAGAAAACTGGTATTTAAAGTGAGCTTTAACAAAGTACAATTTTGTTATANCCTGTGAATCTTGCATGCCGCTTTATATTAACACTTCCTTTGTTACTCAATACTTCCACTGTTAACACTGTTAACACTTCCATTGTTGACACTTCCATTGTTACACATCTTCGAAGTCAACCACTTTCAACCCCATGTCTCCCACACCCTTATAACACAGAATGCAAGAATTAGGTCCCTGTTTCCAGACTAATTAAAGAATTTTTACATACAGTCAAATAAACTATTTTCAATTTGATCAATTTTCCGGAACGTTTACAATCGTTCTATAATTGAACCAATTCAAATTCGAATACAAATTTGAATTTAAAATGGTTCGAACATTTTTAAAATCGAAATAGAAAATCTTTGAAGTCAACCACTTTAAGCCTCCATATCTCCCGCACCCTTACAGCTATCAAGATGCATGAACCACCATAGTGCACGAATGGAAACTTGGGGCTACTACCACATACAAACATCATTCATGTGTGATGTGTAGTTTTGGCTGAAAAGTGAAATATGGGGACACACGTCCATTTATATANTTTACTATATTTAATGATTTTAATTAATTTTTCTGATTTTATATTTAGTGCTATAAATATTCTAATTTTCTGAAATGATACAATTGTTAATAATTGATTATTTTTCATAATGAAAAGCAAAACATATTTACCTCATAAAAGTAAAAATATCGGCTGAATGACCAAGGCAGTAAAAGTGTCAGCCTACTGCTCTGGGGATCCAGGATCGAATCTACATGGAGAACTCCAGGAAGTTTTTATGGACTGCCTGTTTTCTCATGGACTGGATATGATAGGCACTTTCCCTCACCACTCAGCTGTCAAAACTGGGTGGTGAGGTCCTAGGGAGGACCTATGTGAGGACTTTTTTTTCAGGCCCATCATAGGTTCATCTAGGCCCTATGTATGGCCTAGCTGACCCCATGATGGGCCTGAAAAAAGGCCTCTTTTAGTGCTGTGCAGAAAGAGACAGAAATGATATATATATATATATTNTTTAATGGAATTTATTTTAAAAGTTATGATATTTTATATGATTTGACTTTAATTTCATTATTTAAAGCTGTTAGTAATTTTGTATATAAAAATAGTTGTTTTGTTTAAATAATTAAATTAAAGTGTCATATTAAGAAAAATTTAAAACACATAAACTGAATGACTAATGAAGAAATGACTAAAATCTGAAGAGTAATGGCATAAAAACAATTCTTGATAATTTGAAAATTACCGTTTAAATGCTTAATATATGAATTTATAACTATCATGTTAACTTTACATTTATTTGATTTCACATTTATTGTAGTTCTATTTATAAATAAACTTTTAACCTCAATTTTAAGCATTATACAAATAGGGAAATGTGTTTTACTTGCCACACAAAGTTAATTTTTCCTGTTTTAATATTTCCTGTATTAACTATCATAAATATAATGTGTAATAATTAAATATAATTTATGACTTTTCTCTAAAATAAACATATCTTTAAAGTGAATTTTAAATGATCGATTATATTAATTTAACACAAAAATTTTCTTTATAAATTTAATGTAAATGTTATAAGCCTCTTAATATATTATTTCTTAATAAATCTTTTATATATTTTTTTTTGTATTTCATAACAATAATTGAGTGATAAAAAGTATATTACTTCATTTAGAAATATGAATATTAAGTAATTAAATTCTGATCTTGAACAATTTAAATTATTATAAGAGAATTAATTGAATTATATATTAAAATTTCTTAGAATTTTGATTTGTTAGGATACATGAGTAGTATAAGTTTAATTCTATTAAATAATTACTCAGAACAATAGTAATTATTTAATCAAAAAGGTACTCATTATTTAAACATTAAGATTGTTAACAACAACTATACTTTCTAATGAGAATAATTCTTACTTGATTATAGAAAATTTAACAATAAAGTAAGGAAAATATATTTATAAAAAATACTTGAGCAAATTTTTTTACGTATAATTTGAAATCCGAATAATAATTTAAGTTATATGATTTTTTTTTTTGTCTTTATAGATATGGTGTCAATGATATTTGTAAATCTGAATGTGAATATATTTGTAAGGAGCATTATCATTGCAAGACAGATAATTGTAATATGGTGTTTAAAGGGAAAGATATTTTAGGAGTTCAAGAGCATGCAAGGTAATATTTCAGTTTTTAATATATGAACATTTTTACTTTTTATTTTATTAGAATTTATTAAAATTAATCTATAACATTTGTTAATAAAAGATTTTATTATGCATTTTCTATACTTATTTACATATATACATACATATACATACACATAGTACACTCTTGTTAATCCAGTTTTTAATAATCCAGTTATTTTGGTTATTAAGGACTGGATTTGCAAAAGTTTGTTGTATGTGTATTAACAAGAGCTCTCAATTATCTGGAATACCCACCAATGTGGCATACCCATCACCTATGCACTTCTANAAAAAAAAATTTTTTTAATTTAGCCTTTATTGCATATTTAACTTTTTTCACAAATTTGAGAAACACAATTGATTCTGATTAATTTGTTATTTTTAATACTATAAATAGGCATTTTGACTTTTCAAAACTCTTTAAAAAATATAATTAATTTTTGTGTCATAGAGTTGAACTTTTCTAGTATGTACAGTACTTATTGAGCATTAAATTGAATAATGGCAAGAGCTGGATATTTTATGGACAAACTTGTCATGTTTTATTAATTTACTAATTTTTTTTCTAACTTTTTCTAAATTAATTATTCTAAACATTTTTCATGTTAGTTTTTGATGTTTTATATTATATCTCAAATTCATTCTGTAAAGTTATAAAATAGACTGATAACATTCTGATATATTTGCATATTTGTACTCTTAAATATTTTTGAATATATTATTTTTATCAAATACATACATATTACAGTTGGCCCCCCTATAACACTGTTGATAATTCCATTTTATATGAATTCCATATTGTACAAGCCACTTAGATTTTACAAATATGTGAGCCATTCACAGCCCGGCATGTATTTGTAAAATCTAAATGATTCATACAACATGGAATTCATATAAAATGGAATTATCAACAGTGTTATAGGGGAGTCAACTGTATACAGTTATTAGAAAAATCATGTAAATTAAAATTTTTGATATTTAATAATAATATACTGTAATTCAAATTATAAATAGAATTTTTCAACATGATCTAAATTATAATAAATGACCATTTGTAATAATTTGAGATTCTTAAAATTTAAATTGATTGTGAAGCTACTAAACATTGAACATTGGTTTTAATGTATTTTATTTTAGTCTTTAAATTTTAAAAGAAATTTATTTTATATCTTGTAAACAGGAAAATGTGTAAGGAATGATTTACTTGTTGAAAGGATGGAAGGTCAGTTATCTGCTGACTTATGAATAAAATGACTTTTGACCTTTCTTTCAGTCATGTTCTATATAAATTATCAGTAAAAGAAAGAAAAAACTTCAGTTACAAACAAAGGTTGAAATAAAGTTTGTNAATTGTAATATGGTGTTTAAAGGGAAAGATATTTTAGGAGTTCAAGAGCATGCAAGGTAATATTTCAGTTTTTAATATATGAACATTTTTACTTTTTATTTTATTAGAATTTATTAAAATTAATCTATAACATTTGTTAATAAAAGATTTTATTATGCATTTTCTATACTTATTTACATATATACATACATATACATACACATAGTACACTCTTGTTAATCCAGTTTTTAATAATCCAGTTATTTTGGTTATTAAGGACTGGATTTGCAAAAGTTTGTTGTATGTGTATTAACAAGAGCTCTCAATTATCTGGAATACCCACCAATGTGGCATACCCATCACCTATGCACTTCTAAGTTTATAAAAATGTTAGTCATGTCACATGTCCTGTTTTCCTGTCTACTCATGTTTCATTTCTGTGTACAGTATTGCATTTCAGCATGGTATATTTATTTGTCTGCCTGCCTAATGAAAAGAATCAATATTGAAGATTGACATGTGATGTAATTCATTGCCTTTAGGCCTACACACTCAGTAATCCAGCACTCTTGCTAATCCATCAATTTCTTGCACAGAGCAAGAAATTGATGGATTAGCAAGAGACTAGTGTAATTAGTAAAAAAATGCAAAATGTACTTTGCAAAACATTCAAATATATAAATTATTCATTGAAAAATGCTATGATGATGATTGAAAATTCATGAAATCATGTAGATTTAAATCCAGATCTCTCATAATTAGAAAAGAATTTTCTTAATTGATATCAATTTGGCTGATTTTTTTTGTATGAATTATATTATTCTATTCCACAGTATTCTATAATTTATATTTTTGAAATACTCATCATACTTTCCGTATAAAACTTACATAAATAAAATTTTCATTTAATCCAAATAATTGTTATTTGAGAACATTTACAAATACTTTAAATTTAATTATGAAAGTTTTTAAAGGAATTGTTTCATTTCACAATTGATAAGTGTGAAATCATGATATTCATTTATAGTTTCTGAAATAACTGCATAATTGATGTTTGTTTACTTTTGAATAAATAAAAATGCAGTCTAAAATACTTAATATTTTAGAGACATCAATAACATTCAATGATTAACAACAGATGCTATTAATATATTTTAAAATAATATATATGTATATTTAAAATAACTTGGAAGAATCAATGGAGTTATTTATAGTAAAGGTTATTTTGATGTATGTATTTTACAATTATATCATTAGATAATTCATAGCCAAAATTTTAATTCTTTATTCCTCAAATAGAGTTTTTTAATTTATAAATGTTTTATATTGCAGTACATTGCAAATAATTATCAATTATTACACATTGTAAAAGAATGAAAAAATAATTTAATCACTTACTTTATTTAAACTTAATGTAAGTTGTGAATAATTTGAATTAATAGTTTTGGATAAATATTAATTTTTGAATATCATTTCTTTATTTCTTAATAATCAGTTATTATCATCATTTAATTGCATTATTGTAAATATATTTATAATTATATTATTTTGTTTTTAATTCAAATTTCTACAGAATTGTTTATTATTATAGATGCCAAAGAAATTTTGTTTTTATTAATAGAAAAGTTCTATGATATAAATCATTTATCTTAGTTAATTGTTATTAAAAAAGAAATTCTTAATAAAGAATATTTATGTAAATAAAATTTATGTCAGATTATAAATATTTTAAAATAAGTTTTTAAATTCTGTTTTAACTTTAATATTTATTTAATATTTCCTCAAGAAACAAATCTACAATTATTAGTTAAGACTTGCTTTAAATAAAATACATAGTTTATTTTTGTAAATTACATAAATTATTAATAAAGTACATATTCTGGAACTGTGTATTTTCTACACAGTTGTAGAATATGTAGTTTTCTAATCAAATTAAATCAGAAAATACAAAAAAAATATATCATTTAACTCAATTTCAAGTCTATTAGACAGATTTGACATAATACTGAGATCAGAAGGAGTAAATCTGATTTTCATACATGTTACAAATACAATATACTGTATATCTCTTACATTTTAAGTTATTCTACTGTTTTATGCAGTTTCAGTTTTTATTCTTATGTCGAATCATATTTTAATTTAATGGAATTTATTTTAAAAGTTATGATATTTTATATGATTTGACTTTAATTTCATTATTTAAAGCTGTTAGTAATTTTGTATATAAAAATAGTTGTTTTGTTTAAATAATTAAATTAAAGTGTCATATTAAGAAAAATTTAAAACACATAAACATGTTTCTTGTTAATTGATTCCATATATTATTACTTTTGCTTATGTTTAATTTTACTATTACCATAACCAAAATCAGTTTCAAATAAAAATTAGGATTAGAATTAATAATTATTAAGGTCAATATTGATGAAAAGTTAGTTAATTAGAAAATGTTTAGTATGTTTAATAAATAATGATAATATAATTAAATAATAAAATTTTAGTTTTGGAATTAATAAACACAAAATAGAATTTTAATTAATAAAAATATGATATTGATTTAAATAAATCAATAGAAGTAATGTTCAGAGAATGTAATGAGATAAATTTGAAAAGTTATATTATTTTCTATAATTTTAGATACAGTGGTGCCTCGTATAACATACTTAATCCGTTCCAGGTGCACGTCCGTTAAGTGAATAGTCCGTTATATGAAACGCATTTTCCCATAGAAATACATGTTAAAACATATAATTTGTTCCGCAGCATAAAATAACCTTACTGTACCATAAAAAAAATGAAAATTGAGCAGTCACCAATTATGACGGGTAGTCAGATGTTGTGAGGAGGAGGTGGAGGAACACTTTCTTTACACATTCATACAGATACAGACTTTTTACACATTGCAGCAGGTATCTTTTTATTGTTTAATCGGAGTCAGATTCAGGAGAGGCTACCGGAGCTTACAGGGTCAACTCCTCTTGTTTCATCCTTTGTTTTTTTGGCACATGGCTTCTTGAAAAACAGGTCCAAGGTGGTCTGTTTCTCTCTCTTCTTCAACACCTGTCAGAAATGACAGGCAAGGGTGTCATTGTAGAGATCATTGATCCTGTTGGCCTCAGCTGTGTTTGGATAATGAGTGTTGGTAAACTCCTGAACATCTCCCCATTTGACAAGGAAGTTTTTGTCAACTTTCACTCCTGATGATGTCTTGCTTTGTTTCAATTGAAATCACCTTTCTGTTTTTTTAGAAGCCATGATTTGCACAACACTTGAACCTGCACTGAGGTGATGTACGTAATAAACAAGGGAGCAAGCCGAATCCCAACGGGAGCTCTGTACTTCAGATATACTAATAATATATTCTAATAATACTAATATATTATAAAAATAGCAGATTGTCATTAGCAATGGCAAAAGAGTGGANTCACCTACGCCAAAGAAACAGCATCTTTCGTCGAGTGATGATGATGATATCAAAAGTCCAGTAACGACAGTCTTATCATCCAGTGGTGTTATTAGCAGCATAAATTTTTGTGCTGACAATCAACCAAAAACAAGTGTTGTAAGAGCCTCTGGTACTTTTTATCCACTTTCAGCATTCTCAACATCAAGTTTGACAACAGGAACTTCTGTTCCAACTTTCAGTTCTAACACTATATTCAGTGAAACTGATAAAGGAAAAGATAAATCATTCCCTTCAATGTCACCTAAGCCTGATCATGCATTGACAAAACTTTTACAGCAACCTGGTCCAAATATAAGAAATTCATTTCAAGGAACTGAAAAGCATATTCAATATGGACCTACAATTAGCTGTGGAAGGCCATTTTGCAAGCTGAAAAAGAAAGAACATTTTCATTGTAATGTTTGCAATCAGGTAAGTAAACATGAATTTCAAGAAATGCTGCTGATAATGGATGGAATTATTTTTACTAAATTAAAGTTTATCAAAACAAATAAGGTTAGAATAATCAAATAGATAGAATTCATTATTTTCAACTGTGGAGACTATGTGTATAATGTTGGGTGATTTGTATTCACATTTCTTTTTTTCTATCATAAAATATCTTTTGTGATATTTTTTCCTGAAAACAATAAAATATATTTTCAAGTAAAAACTCTTTTATTATTTTTGTTTTTGTAAAAGAATGTATTGCAAGAATTTTTTATGGTAATAAGATTTCGAGTTTAATAATATAAAATAAAATTAATTTATATGAATGTAAAAATGTTTCCTTTTCTGTCTAAGGGTTGGTAGGGGAATGCATATGATCCACATTTAGTCTCATCACAATATTACGGTTGTCTGATTGTGATGTCGGCACCTGGAAAAACCAAATATTTGTTCTAGGAAATGATGTGAGACTGATTGCACTGACGGATGAACAGATATCTGTTAGTTAGGATTCAATATCATAACTAGACATACTCTGGCTAATTCACCTGTAATTTTATTTAATTGATGATAATGTAAGAAAATTTCTTGGAATTAAAGTGCAATTCTAAAATAATATATCACTAATTTAATTAATTAAAGGCTACAAATTGAATTACATTTAAATTTGCTATATTTTCATAAATATACAGAAAAAAATTAATAATTATTTTAAATTTTATTTTATTTATCATAATCGTATAAAAAATTCTTCTGCTTCATTGCATTGTTTTTAATGATTTTTAAATAGAATAATTCAACAGATAATGCCATTTTTTAAATCATCAATATTGATGCACTTTTTTATAATTTAACAGATTTGGATTTAATCAGCTTGCCAAATTATAATAAGCTGTTTGATGTAATATTAAGAATTAAAATTACTTGTCAAAACAATAAAAGAATATTTTGCGAATAAATAGATTTAACTATTTCTTCATCAATTATATCAATTACTTATAATTAATTCAGAATTAAATAATTTTTAACTAATTAATAAATTATAAATATATACATCTTTTTAAAATTCAAATGCAAGCTTTTATCAGCATATTTGAATATTCTATAACAGTTTAATATATAAAAATTTCATCTAAGTTTCCAAGATAACAATATTGTTAGAATCTGAAGATGAAGAAATAAGAGAACAAGTATATAAAAGAAGAAATAACATTGATATGAAAATTCTTCTGAGAAGTAATCATCAGCAACAACAATTACAAGAATTTGATAATTATTTTTATTGAAGTATTCGAGTAAATATTAATGAAAGAATATTTCTTCAATGTATTTGGTGTAATGTAATAAACAAATAAATGCATTTTGTTGAATACAGTGATAGAAAATATTGAAAACATATAATAATGGGTGCTAATTGTAATTTAAAATAATGAAGCTGAAGTTGAAGGGAGTACTGGTTATTGACCAAATTTATTAGTTTAAAAATTTAACTTTTTCTATCTGAATTATTTATAAATAAATTTAACAATAATTGATATATATTTAAATTGTCTTTGGAATATTTTTTCTTTCAATCTCTTTTTTATGGCATTTAAAAACTTAGTCTCTAATAGACTTACTCTATTTAAGCTTTTGTTTTTATGCATTTTCTGCTTGTAATTTTCTTGGCTCAAATTACTATTTTGGATTTATAATCTTTTCAAACTACAAATTACAATACAACCTAAATTATTATTTAAAATTTCAAACTGTTTGAAAAAAACTCAACAATGGCCATCTCCCTCTACTTCCAGATACAAGAAGGATTCTATGCATTTCCTGATAATACACCTTGTCCTGATGAACAATGCATGTTTTACGGTCAGCATCATTTCCATTGCACCCAGCCTCGTTGCTTCTACGTCACAGACCGCAGTGACATCCTACTTTTACATTCTAAGGATTTTCATGACAACATTGACATCATGGAAGGTTATGTGTTTTATGATTGGAGTGTTGACTGTCAGTATTCTAACTGTCCTAGCAACAAGGTAAACCGTCATTTTCACTGTACTCGACCAAACTGTAACTATTCCTTTGTGCGATATAGTACAATGAGCTTGCATGAACAAAAACATAGAAATATTTCACCTACGCCAAAGAAACAGCATCTTTCGTCGAGTGATGATGATGATATCAAAAGTCCAGTAACGACAGTCTTATCATCCAGTGGTGTTATTAGCAGCATAAATTTTTGTGCTGACAATCAACCAAAAACAAGTGTTGTAAGAGCCTCTGGTACTTTTTATCCACTTTCAGCATTCTCAACATCAAGTTTGACAACAGGAACTTCTGTTCCAACTTTCAGTTCTAACACTATATTCAGTGAAACTGATAAAGGAAAAGATAAATCATTCCCTTCAATGTCACCTAAGCCTGATCATGCATTGACAAAACTTTTACAGCAACCTGGTCCAAATATAAGAAATTCATTTCAAGGAACTGAAAAGCATATTCAATATGGACCTACAATTAGCTGTGGAAGGCCATTTTGCAAGCTGAAAAAGAAAGAACATTTTCATTGTAATGTTTGCAATCAGGTAAGTAAACATGAATTTCAAGAAATGCTGCTGATAATGGATGGAATTATTTTTACTAAATTAAAGTTTATCAAAACAAATAAGGTTAGAATAATCAAATAGATAGAATTCATTATTTTCAACTGTGGAGACTATGTGTATAATGTTGGGTGATTTGTATTCACATTTCTTTTTTTCTATCATAAAATATCTTTTGTGATATTTTTTCCTGAAAACAATAAAATATATTTTCAAGTAAAAACTCTTTTATTATTTTTGTTTTTGTAAAAGAATGTATTGCAAGAATTTTTTATGGTAATAAAAGAAGAAATGTGAACTTTACTTTTCACAATCTCTTAGATATAATATATGCTAATAATTAATTACATATAGTTGAAAGTTTAGATTAGATACATAAGTAAATGATTTGTAATTCTATTTCTAAACGTTTTTACACATCGTGTTTAATATACACAATAATAAAATATGATTAAAACTTGAAGACCTTAAAACAATCTTATACAGGGATTTTCTGTATATTAAATGTGTTCTTCTTTCCATATACTATAATGTGAATTGAATAGGTTAAATGGTAACAAAGAATTATTGCTGTTTAGCCTATTGCTGGAATTGAAAGTTTTATTGTGTTTTAATTCATTATTTTTTACATTTCTTTGCATTTTCAACTTACTTAATATTTTTGTATGTTGCTATTTTTAATTTTATTTTTTACACTTTGTTTTGTTTTTAATTGGGTGTTTGTTTGTTTGTTTTAGTTACTATGGGGTAATCATTTCAACTCATGTAAGACTTACAAATAATAAATAAATAAATTTTTAATATTGTGTACTTCTTTACATGTTATATATTTACTTAAAGTAAATGGTAGCTATAATAGCTATTGTGTATTATAATAGCTGAACTAATTTCATATTATAAACCATAAGACTTCAATTATTTAAAATAGTTTTAAAATTATGATGAAGGAATGTTTCATGTTGAATTGTTCATTAGTATTTACATTTGTTTTATATAAGAACAATTAAATAAAATAATTATTAATTTACAGTTATAGATTATTTTAAGTTTTTATAAATTAAATTTTCATTTTAGAGAATAAGAATCAATCAAGTATTCTTCTTTGATTAACTTATAAGTTATATTAATACTGTATTTAAAATTAATTTTTTTAGATTTTATTGTTTTTTGTATGTTATATTCATTAAAGTGTTATAAAATACTGGATAAGAGTTAAATTGATGATAATACATTAAATACTTAATATAATGATATAAAAATATCTAAATTGTTTTGAAAAGAAGAAAGCCAGTTTATATGTAAAATAAATTTCACATATTATATATTTCTTTTAAATTTTTAATTGAAACTTATTTATTTCTTTTCTTTTTTAGACATTTTCCAATTTCTTACGTTTAAAGCCGCATGTAACAAAACATTGTGGAGCAGTTAGTCCAGTTCCTATATACTGTGGCAGTGGAGGAAGTCCTGAATCCCCACCATCCGCTACACTCCCTGGAGAAGATGGATTAGACGAAAGAGAAGGAACATCCGATGATGATGATGAAGGAAAAGATGAGCAGTGTAATATTATTCCTGACTCTTCGTATCATGAAGCAAACATACTTGATTCAAGTCGAGATGAACTTAAAATAGCGATGCCTTCCCTATACACTTGGCAGGCAATGACATCTGGTTCTCCTTCGATCACTTTGCAAAGTCCACCTTCATATGCGAACAGTGTTGAAATTTCAGATGCACATCTCTCAAATTCCTTTATTAACAGACCGAGTTCATTTATCACTCAAGCTACTTCTGATGTTTCTAAAAAAGAAAAATTTTATGGTTCACCTCAAGTTGATTTTAATGCTCACATGACTGAAACTGATTGCATGGACCAAAATAAATTAATTCGCAAACGAACTTTTCCCGAGAAGCGTGATGATGTATCAGAGCCAAAGAAGATCAAATTGACAAGTTTGCGAATTTTAAAAGATGAACCCGTACCTTCAGGTTATGTTCGTTATCGTTTTAACGAAGACTGTGGTTACTCGTTCTGTGGTTACAGGGAACATCAAACCCATTTTCATTGTATGAGGAAAGATTGTGGATATAGTTTCTGTGACAAAACTAGATTTGTGCAACATACTGCTCGACACGAGCGTCTCGATACTCTTATGGGTGGTGATTTTCAACAGTATCGCTCAAATGTCAATTGTGGTCGTTCAGAGTGCATATATGCAAATACACTTGGTGCCATGGCAAACAAATCCTCCCACTTCCATTGCATCAAATGTGATTTTGTATGTACAGATACCAATAAGGTGGTAGCTCATCGTAGACAGCATACCAAAATGGACAGTATCAGTGCTGCAGGATTTGAAAAGTTCACCCAATTACAAAACTGCAATGTACAAGGTTGCAATCATAACCAGAGACAAACTCATTATCACTGCCTGAAATGCCAATATGCAGTCTTAGGTCTATCTCAAATGTCATCTCATAAATATCGTCACATGGAATGATTTCCAGAATTTAATTTCAGGGTAATATAATCAGTTTTTATGCAAATTTTCAAATATCCACATAGATGCTTAAAAATAATTGTAAGTCAATATTTATTTATCAAAGCAGAATATTTACATAAAAAACCATCACGTCAAGATCAGTGTTTCAGAATTATCTACTCACAATTATTATTGATTTTTACAAATTAAGCATCTATTCTGTTACAAAAAAATGAAACTATTTTCAAAATAGAAAAGGCTGAGGAATATATCAGAATAAGGAAAATGAATGCCAGAATGTAAATTCCAACAAATCACCACCTCAGGACTATATTCCTCTTGGGGACAACTGTTGATATTTACCAGTTTAGGGTCCATTATAGTGTTATGCAGTACAAAGTGCCTTTCAAGTGTAATGTCCTGTTTCCAGCATTCCTATATGACCTTTACAAGCACCAAGTGCTCCCATGTAGTGATTGTATTATAGAACAAATCATTGGAAGATAAAATATTATTGCAAAGCAATATAAGCAACCTCCTAGTATCCAGTATGTATTATGACAGAACTTTAGATTTAGTTGATTATTATTATTATACTATTATTATTATTATTATTATTATATTATTATTATTATTATTATTATATTATTATTATTAATTATTTTTTACAACCAAAATGCAAGTTCTGCCAATACTGTATCAAGTATATAGTGTTATTATTTACGTGCCAAAAAACGAAGACGATAAACTTCTTCCATTGCCTGCCCATAAAATTTGCATAATGAAATTCATTTTGGCAGCAAATGTTTGCATTTTTAAATTCTACTTATGGAAGTGGAGCGTTTATGGGTGGACAAAGTATATAAAGAAAGCAACCGAAGATAAATTCACTCTGTGATATTGTGACAGAAATTAAAAGAGGAGATACGGAGTACACTCCAAAGTAATTGTGCTGAAAGAAGAATTGGAAATAACAAACTGAAAGATAATTAGATCATCTGTGCTAGTCACAACTGTAAGATATGGTCATTGGTGAGTTAGCATTATCATGCTAGGGTGATGGTATACCCAAATTCCACATTTTTTAGTGTTAAACACAGGGATATACTCTAGGTGTTTTGTGCCTTCCCATTTCATTGGTGTGTTGTGCAGATAGTTTAGTCCGGGAACCTGTATTTATTTTACCAAAAAAGTTTACCATGTTTTGTGATGTAGGCAAAAGACAGTTGAAGAAAATGTGAATACTGGCAAAGAAAAGGGACTATTTTATAGACAAAAAACTAAAATTTTTGTGTGTGAGCATGTGTGTATGCATGTGATTTCATCCTTGTGGCAATGTCGATATGTGCCAGGTTTTGTGTTTAGTAATGTCTCTAAAAGAGACCAATATTCTTTCCACAATAGATTTAAATATTTACTGTACTGTATGTTCATTATAGGTCACAGATACTTCCATCGAATTCCATAAAATTAGTTCACAAGTGCCTTAGATTCTCATATATTTAATTTACCATAGATCTTCATCCCTTTAGAGACAATCTATCAAATACATATCAATTTTATATGATTACTAAAGTTTAATTACAATTTCCCAAAGGCACTGTTTGCAATAGTATCAATAAGTTCAAAATTTTCAATTTTAAAAAACCTCCAAAATAAAAAACAAAATAAAAAGTGGCATTAATTTTCTTGAAGGTAATTTTGGTTCTGATTTTTTTTTATTTTTAACTCAATTAGGTGCCATAAATTGAAACTTCATGTACACATACACATTTGAAATTCAATTAGCCAAAATTTTACATTTGGTGATTTCATTTAATGCCAAGATTAAAAAAAATTACAAATTTTTTTCAAACTTTTCATTATTTTAATAAAGGGAATAGTGCCTTTTTAAAATTTATATACATTTTCAAAAATTGCATTAAGTTATGGCCAGTATAATTAACGTAAAAATTCGGATGTACTCTTTTTTGACTACCATTAAATTATTCTAAGCATTTCTTTGCCTTGTAAGCATTCTCCAATACCCGAAACACTAATTTACATGCATTATTATGGAAGTCTCTGCTTGTCTTATTTGATTTAGAAGTGAACCATTTTTGTCACATCAAACTGATTTCAAAATAAATGATCTGCAGTTGATTTTAACTACTGCACAAGTTGTCTGTGTCTTGTATCGAATTTTAACACCCGTGTTAATTAAATATACAATTTATTTTCTATATAAATAAATTTTAATCTTAATTCATTAACGTTTTAAAATTTATAAACTTTTATAAACAATTTATTTCTAAAAAATAAAGAAGATAAAGCCGTGCAAATTTTTTCCCCGATAAATTACCGAATAAATGCTATTATTAAATATAAATCGGTTTTAACTTTTTTCAATATACAAATAATTGCATTTTCTTTTATCTAATTTATTATTTAGGCAAACGTCGGTA
Organism: Centruroides sculpturatus; assembly: GCF_000671375.1. Taxonomy (NCBI): domain Eukaryota; kingdom Metazoa; phylum Arthropoda; class Arachnida; order Scorpiones; family Buthidae; genus Centruroides; species Centruroides sculpturatus. Next base: position 100,064 of record NW_019385721.1, on the reverse strand, counting down.
CAAACCTCAATGAGATTAAGTACGAAATTGTTCCACAAACCGGAGGCATCAATTATCTCTAACGAAAAAATGAAATTAAGACATTGACACCGAAACACACATACTAATTTTTATTTTTCTGAACACATACAAATGCAGTTACAGAAAAAAGATATACACATACAATGCACTGAAACACATTATTATTTTATTGTTTAGTATTATTGGTTTTTTTAATTTTTTTAAACGTTTTTTTTTCTGACTGAGTGGACAAGAATGGAAAAAAATATGTATATTGTTTTTATATTAACATGACAGACAAGCTGTTTTCTTAAAAGTTATTCTATATCAGTATTAAGAAATATTGAAAAAAGATTTCACAATGCTACAGACCAGTTATCACCTTTGTAAATTTAAATATCACTTTAACAGGAATAATAATCATCATTTTTTCTTTTTTTTTATATTTATTAAAAAAGAAACAAACAAGAAAAAAACTGATATAAAATAATTTAAAACAAAACTTGAAATCCACTCTCTTAAGAGATAAATATTCAAGTTTTAAAACTTGTTCATATTTTTCTTCTTTCATAAAATTGAATATAATTAAAAAATTTAACACCAATCATCATCATCATCATCATCATCATCATCATCATCATCATCATCATAAAAATATGCTGGAGTAATTTTTAAAAAACATTGCACTATTTTTTCTGATAATTTTATTTTAAAACACCAAAAAACATCTTCCATACTGCATTTAACCATATTAAATTCGAAGATTGCATAGTCCAAAACTAAAAAGAGAAATAAATATAATCTTTTTTTTTCATTATAAACATACATTTAGTATTAATTTAGACATTAACGATGGCAGTATATACCAGTATGTTTTTTTTTTTCTTTTTTATTATCAAGAATATTACATGAACAATATTGCTTGTCCTACTTATTATCTCACTATCAATGGCCTAAAATATTGTGAGCACATCAAATTACAAACATTATCACAGCACATCAGTACAGGAAATTTTTATTGGCATCCTTACATCAAAAAAGCATAGGAATGGTTAAGAAACATTTAATAAAAAACAAGTTTTTATCTCGATCATATATTATACGACTTTACAACATGACTACGTTATTTATATTAAGGGTGTTTTTATTTATTTATTTTTTATTTTATTTACTTTTGTATCATTTATTTCGATCGTCTTTAAGATGTCAGCGGAGTGTATATCACTGTTTATATCTGTGCTCTGGTGCAGTCTGCTAGAAATGTATATAAAGAGAATCTGACAAAAACATCTGTAGGAAGAGAAAGGACATTATTTAAAAACTATAGGTTAGCAACACTATTAAAGATTGTCTTGTAAAATGCCAAATATCTTTTTTCCTATATTATGAAATTTAAAATGTTGTAAATCATTAAAAATTAATCAGTTTTGTTTATCTTTCTTGAGAGCCATTAGAACGTCAGTCAGACATATAAATACCAATATAAATAAATGTTTTACATGGAAGACACACGTGGAATGGAGGATTTTAAATATATATAATATATATTTTATATATATTTGGCAATACCCAAAATTTTCGGGTGTAAGGATATATATATATATATTTTTTTTTTTTATTTGGAAGTCTATATAATTTTGGCAATTAGTTTGAAGCCGGGAAGCTCCGACGATGTTCTATGCAATGATTGTGGGAATCTTTCCATTGATTTAACCTATTTACTTTCTAAGAAAAATAAGGGGAAAAAAAACTATTTAATAAATAATAAAATTTAAATAAAAAATAATTAAAAAAACGCATCCTTATAAGCGATGCCCGAAAGTATTTTATTATTATTTTTTGCATAGAAGCCTTCATAAAGCCTCATACACGATACATAGAAGCAGGCACTTAGACATTTACAGCACGTGACATATACATACATACACAATTACAGCCAATAATAAGCAATATTGCTTCTAAAGTCTCTCAAGATACTGTTAAGATTTATTATCCTTGCATAATAATAATAATAATAGATAAAGTTTTGTTTTTTTGATTTTATTGTTTCTTTTATCATAAAAATGCCAAGTAAAACGATAAGTGTAAATTGTTTAGGGGAATTCAAACAAGAAATATATAAAAATAGATTTCCTTTGCCCCTTAGTACAAACCTTTCCCCAATCATCGAATTGTCTTCCTTTATTTTATTTTTTTATTATTTTTTGGACATTGCCCAGCGGCATCCTCTTGGGCACCGCGTTAATAGAAAAAAATCACAGCATTCCTATAATGTACATACATCTACAATCTTAAATCTTTCTCCGTTTTATTTCATACATATCACAATATCAGAGATGATAATAATTGTTTTTTTTATTATTATTATTATTTCAAATCCTTATTTTCTCTCTTTTATTTATTTATTTTAATCTTTCCCCAGGTCAATTAATAAAACCTGTTTGACAGTAACTAGATATAATTTGTCTATCGTGTATAATGCGCGGAAATACACCAGTTTATGAATTATTTTTATTATGATTTTTCCTTTATTGCACGAATAAAAAAAAAAGGAAGAAGAAGAAGGAAATATGTAGGACACGTAAAATAACTAACTAAAATAATGGCTAAGCCAGAAAATACTGTTCGGATTAATTAACTGTAGATTTTAAAATTCTTTCTTTGGCATGGTGTGCGTTCAATATATTACTATCACTTAGTAAAAGTTTTAAAAATCACAGAGTTTAAACGAGGGCATCTCGTTATATTTTAGTTTGGTTTCTTTTTTTTTTTTTTTTATATTTATTAAAAAAGAAACAAACAAGNGTATATATATAGGCCTATATGTATGTATGTCTTTCTTTTTAACAGTATAAACTGACTTATATAAGAAGTATTAAGATGGAATGTGTTATTCTAAGGCTACAGATGCACATACAAACAAACAAATGAAGATTATTATTGTTTGTACACAAGTGATTGCCGTCTCATTTGATTTAGTAATAAAATTTTTTCCTTTATCTGAAGGGGATGTTTTTTGTTTTTTTTATTTAATTATTTATAACAAAATTCGGAAAAATTTGCTTAGCACGCATGCAATAATTGAGATCAATATATATATATATATATATATATAAATGCGCTAGTTATAATAATAAATATATATAAAAGCTAAGAAGAAACAAAAGGATTTGTTTCACTCTTATATACTCTAAAATTAATTGCAGAATTAAAATAATAATAATAATATTTTACCAGAGAAAAATAGTTGATTTTTTTTTAATTAGTGTTTTCTTTTTTTTTCAAAGATATCACAAATATATAAATAACTTTGCACTAAAAAATAATTGTAAAAGCAATAATTTAAAATATTAAACAAAATAGGAACTTGTTTTCTATAGCATCTAGGCAGAAAAATAAAATATTCAAGCTATATACAATTGATGGAGTATTTAGTTTTTTGAGTTTTTTTAAGTATATTTTTTTGGTTTTTTTGATGATAAAATGAGAAATTTGATCTAAAAAATTATTATTAGTTTGTATGTATATATATATATAATTTTTTTTGTTTGGTTTTTTTGGTTTGAAAGACAAAAAGCAGTAGTTTGTTATTGTTATAACTGGAATGGTAACGATTCGAATCACAACCGAAACAAGAAGAAAAGCTTTTAGAACTGAAGCTGCCATCGAAAAATTTTTTTAGAGTGCTGTTGGTTGTCGGTTATTTGATAAGACCATACATACACTTAAACAAAATTCCCTTTTTTTTTGTGGAAAAATTCGCTTTTCCAACCGATGTGCATTTCAAGGTACAAGTATTCTATGATTAACATTTTTTTTTTTTTTTTAACAAACAGAACTATCTGACTAATGAACAAATTTTTCAGTATCACAGAAATGAAGGATAATTCTTCAGATATTTTTTTTTTTGCAAACTAGTCCTCTTATCTAGAATAACTAGTTATCTTTCTTTTAAAGTATCATTCGAACCCAAAAATCCCCATTATTGAGGATGTTGTTGGGATGTTAAAACTAGTGGATGACCAGGACAGATGGAGTGACTGTCGAGGGCTGTTCTGCCAGTTTCCATGTTTCCGTTACTCCTACTCATAACAATTCCAGAACCAGAAGGCGTGGCAGGTATGGTACAAGTTGCTTCTTTTTCTCGTCTTTCCGCAGCAGCTCTGCTAAGAACGTACTGTGCTGCAAATTGGTGCTTTGGATCCATTCTCATATGCTCCATGTGATGGAGCAAACCTGAAAGTAGTATTCTTACTTTATATCTAATTTTTTTTTACTATGAGAAAAATCAATCATTAACAAGAATAAATTTCGAGTGTAATTCAAAATTTTGTTTCTTCTAAAAATCATTAAAATTTAATGTCTAAACACGTGAAATTACGCTTGTAAATATAGAATGAATGCTTGAAATTTTAGATTTAACTTGGTGTTTCCAAAAAAGCCGTGGAGCCACCAGTGACCGAGCGAATAAAGCCACGGGTTCGCAGCTTACCAACGTGGAGATTCCCGTATTTTCTTCGTCAGCTTCTCAAAGAAAGTCCTCCCGGGTGGTACCCCTCCTTGATTGTTCGTGTGTCGCGTTGCCTTATCCCATTAAACCAACCCAAGATAGTCTTTTTCGAGTTTAAAGTCTAATATTAAAGGCTAAATATTATCAAAATTTACTGTATTATCTTCAAATGCGAACATTTAAATTAGTGTATACTGAACGAACATTATTTATCAGTCACGTCAAAGTATCGGAGAGAATTTTCAAGCGGTTCTCTTGAATATAGAGATTTGTATATTTCTAGATATATCTACTATTTGTATGTATCCGTGATTGTAGAAACCGCTGATAAAGAGGTGTTAACATTTGATGATAATTTATTAAATCTACTTACCAGTTTCGTGGGTAAAGACACTTTGGCATACAGTACAGGGCCACATTCTTAGGGATGAAGTGACAGAAGCTGCCTCTGGATGGCTTGTGATGTGTTTTCGGAGAGAACCTTCGTTAACATATGTCTTCCCACATACTGGACAAGGATGGTTCGTGGTTCTTCTTTTATCTGGAATTTCAGAGAAATGTAGGATTAAATAAATTACCAGCAAACGGTAACGGTTCGACTTTTATCAAGAGAATATCCTAAGATCTCACCATTTATTTCTTAATGTCATTTAACATAAAGTGATAATGAAATAAAATTAACCCATCAGAGATATATCTTGTTTCAATTGGTCTTCAATGACATCATTCATTGTTTGTTGTTTCTTTTCAATAAGATAAGTGACATATTATTGTCATTTGTCTCACTGAAAAATGATTCAGGAGAAGTTACAACTTTCCTTTTGACTAGAAGACAGATTTTCTTTTCAATAGCATTGATTTGTTCAAATTGGTATTAATTTTTGGCCATTCTTTTGTAGAAATTTGGCTGATTTTCAAAAGGATTTTAACCTTGACACTGTCCTCAAATGATGCCAGAATTTTTGTAGAAACTAGGTTATTCTTTTCAATTCTTCAACTAAAAGTAATCATTTATTATGAAAAATGCAGTGAATTCTTCAGCAAAGAGTCATTTTATTTTCTGAAGAAATTCCTATTCATTGCACAATCGTTTGTTAACATTACTTCTTTCTTTTTTTTTAAACAGATGACATTAAACTATTATGTAAGTATAAAGACATGAACAGTTTCAATATAAAGCTATAGACTGAATATGATTGATGCCATTTTCTTGTTCAAGAACTTTAGTAAATGTTTAACTATAGGCCTATAAACGTTGTTAAAACAATAAATATTAATTTTTTTTAATTAAATAAAGATAAAAATTAATTTTTATCTCTGTAAATTCATATTTTTCATCGTTAAAAAATACGCAAATTTGGAACGAATGAGAGCCTTTTTTAATCGATATTTTCCTTTAAAATAACGTAAAAATATATCCGAAATTTGTAAATAATTTTAACCATCGAAAATCATTAAAAACTTTAACAAATATTCATAATTTCTGGCTGTAAAATAGTTTTTTTAGACATGATTTTACTGACATTTCTAAGCGTAAAATTAAAATTTGAGAAAAGAGATGTCGGAAAATAAAGGACCCAAAAAGCATATTCTGTTATCAAGAATATTATGAAACATATGAACATAATGTTTTTTTTTTTTATAAACTTAGAATAATTTCTATTACAAACATAAATATAATTCTTACAATCTACACGTGTAAGTGTGGGTGCGTGGACGTGTTCAAACCCTTTGAGAAAATGTGTTTTGTGTGATAAAAATCAACTAAAAAATAATTTTTAAAAAACAAGAAAAAAAAGACATGCCTTTTGAGTCCTTTTCCAAAAATTATTAAAAAAATTAAAATAAAAATTAATTAAAAACAATTATTTGTATAAACATTCAGGATAAAATTTTTCAATCAAATTCTGCAATTAAAGATTAAGTTAAACAAGACAAAACACACAAAAAAAGTAGTTTCTATGAGCTACTTCCAAACGTTGTGAATTCTTTTGAAATGGGACTCAAAAGGTGAAATTGTTCCCTCGTCCATCAAAGGGTTTGATGTATATATTTTTTGATATAGGAAAAAAATCCCATCCTTTTTAGTTATTCTTTTATTAAGAGTTAAATTCTACAAAAAACCACATGTTCAATCTGATCCACATCATGAGTCATTTTCATTGCTTACACTCGATAATAGGAAATATTTGCCAATAACATTAAACTCAGCTAACAATTCCATAAATTAAATCTCTTTTTTTTAAATTTTAATTGCAGAGAATCGATATACAAAGAATTTTCAATAAAATGAGCTCGATAAAATATCTTTTTTTTAAACTCTGCAATAAAAAATACACATTTAAAGAAAAACAGAAATATACTTTGGTCTATTATATATAATATATTTTGGAAATAATAAAAAATTCCTTTTTATGATATATATATATATATTTTTTTATTATTTTGCATTATTGATCATCGACATGTTTGCAACGCGTTGTCAATCACAACGTTTATAATGCATTAGTGCCTAAAGTATTGATGCCCTAAGAAAATCTGTTTAATAAAAGGAAGGCCTGGACACTAAACTAAATAAAAAGGACCACGATATTGTTAAAAAACCGAGCCAAAGAATAGAAAGATCAAATTTTCTTTTTTGTATATATTAAAATGATAACACGAGAAAATAGACCCAAAATGGCGAACTTCAAAGAGTTTTCTTAGAACATCAGCACTTTACGTGCACCGTTTTCGGTTGGAATAACACTGATGATCACTATCATATATACTTTTTTTTTTCTTTAATATCGTTTAACATGCAAGAATGATCTTCAATCCAACATTTACTTGTCCATTCCTAAACCATTTTCTGTACAACAACCACGCATTGAGTGATTTTAAATCAATGCTATCACAGAACCAATAGCTTTTAAGCCATACAAGATACTTTTATTATAGTCACCAAAGTGACTCCAAAACAGCACACAAACTAGCCTTTTCTTCCTCAATCATCCTCATTATCGTATTATTAAAGTTTTATTTATTATTATTTTTTTTTACTTTTTTTTAGATTTTTTTGAAGCAAATTGTAATTTGTTTTACTATCAATAAAACTACATTTAATGAGAAATAGATAGAGAGAAAGAGAGATTCTAATTATGACAATTATAAAAATCTCTTCTAGTATTTTGTTATTGAGAAAAATGATCAAATGAAAATGATACGATTTGAGCATATATTGATTCTTTTTTTACTATGTACAGTACAGAATTTGAGGTATTTTTTCTTATTTTCTTTTTATTCAAAAAATTCATTCATCGCTAAATTCTTTAAACAATGCTGCCTGAGTTTATCAGGTATCTGGATATTTTTTTTTTATATCAGGAACTATATCTTTGTGAATTTTAAAGGAACGTTTCCATATATATATATATACTTTTTTTTAGTTCATTTCGGCAATAAAAAAACTAAAATTGCGTTTTTTAAGCGTATACATCGGAAAATGAATATATATTTTTGTAATTTTTTTCCATTCTTTCATAATCTACTTACCTAATTATGTATTTCTAGTAAACAAACAAAAAGTTAATTACCCAATTAAATTGAAAAAAAAAACAAATAATAATTTTTCATATAAAAATTGCTAAATTAAAATAAAAATAAAGTTTTTTTCTTTATTCTTTTTCTTCTAAATAAATTATAATAACATCGGGGATGGATTTTTTTCTTTGCGCTTTTAATAAAATAAAATAAAATAAAATAATAGTAATAATAATAATAATGATAATAATAATAGTAATAATAATAAGAAACTTAAAAAATTAAAATTAAAATTAAGAAAAAAAAATTCATTTTTAAACCTTAAAAATGTGGAGCTAAATCTGAATTTTGAGCTATTTTATTTATTTATTTATTTATTTAATTATGTAATTTTTGAGGTAGACAATAATTTAATAAGAAAAAAATACAGTAACCCCGATCTTAAATTTACTGGCGTGAAAAATTGTTGTTATTATTATTGTTGTTGTTGTTGTTGTTGTTGTTGTTGTTGCATACGATAGGAACTTGACTATGATTATTTACAGTACAGTTAATTGTATATAATCATCATACATGTTTTTCTACATGTTATTACAATATTTCTTTGAGCAGAACATGTTACCATCTGAGCAAAACATGGGTGAATATATATATATTATATATATATAATATATATCGGAAGAGGTGCACATGAATTATTCAGTAATTGAAAATAAGTAAAGAGTATGGTGCAATGAGGTATTTACAGAATATGTATTTATATACATGTATATATTTATGTATAAATATATACATATATACGTAAAGTGTGGTAAGCACATAATTCGATAATGGTGCAATGTTTTTAAATGAGCAATAATCGACCTTTATGAGTCCCATTTCAAAGAATACAGTAATGCATAGTATATGAAACAGTCGTGATTAATGTATCTTGCCACCGGGAAGACGAACCCAAATCCATGGTCACTTAATGACTCCCAAAATTTACTTCTAGAGCACTCCGAATCATATAGAAGTGCTTTGAATTGCACTCAGAAGCAAAAAATCTTCCGATCCAAAAATCCAATGGGTATATTAATAATTCGGACTTGTATTGACCTTATTTTTAAGGACTGGTTCCAATATTTTAAACGTATGGATACAGATTCACGTGTTGGCAGGAAGAAATAAGGCCAAATCTCATAAAGGCATTTCTTTTAAAAATTCGTGTCGTGTGTTGGCTTTACCAATTTATTTAATTATTTCTTTTTTATTTATATATATATGTATATATATATATATATATATTTTACCGAACGATATAAAATGTACATACATTATCATGTCGAACATGTAACAACAAATGAACGTAACGCAACGAGAACTAGTAATACATGCTTTGGAGACAAAATGGTTACACTATCAGAACTAAAAAATGACTTTTTACAAGCGTGAATATGTGTGTTCATTATGTGATGTGTCGTCGTGCTGCACATTTGTACACGTGTGCAAATTAAAGTGTCTTTCCCGTGTGCATTAAATGAGTGACAGGAAGTATTGCTAATGTGGAAATGTACAAAGGGCAGGCTTTACCTATAAGCTAAGAAATGAATGTTGAGCCCGAGAAGCTAGCGGATGATGGGGATAATGATGATTCTGACCGTGTCCACCCGGATGAGCGGCCAAAGAATGGGGTCCCGCGGCCCCGACAACGGGTGGAACCATGAAATGGCCCATACCCATGCCCATAGTGGACATGAGACTTCCCGCATTCCCACTTAGAGCGCTAGCGTATGAGGAATGCAAAGGTGCGGTTAGAGATACTGCGTTTGAGGTAGATATGATGGATGTTCGTGAAGCTGGCGACGAAGCCTGAGGCGAGGAGGGAGAAGGAGAATGGATCGGAGTGACCATGGAAGTGGCGTTGCTGGTGGTGGAAATGCCAATAGTGGACGTCGAGTTGATGCGGGCACGATTAGAACGGGCACGTTTTCTCTTACTTGGTGTCCCCGATGCATTCGGATCCTTATGTGTCGATCGCATGTGTTCCATCAAAGCCTCTCCATTCAGGCAGATTTTGTGACATACAGGACAGGACTGTGAGTTTGCTCCTCCAATCAATGCTGCGTGTTGCTGAAATTCAAAAGAATATCAATTAGCATTCGTTTCCAAACATAAATCCCCAATTACAATGAATCATTTAAATTTGTTAAAAACTTAATGAATATTTATAATTGTTAGGAATTAAATTATACAGCAAGGCCTATATGAATGACATTATTAAAACTATAATTCTAACAAAATTTAAACTCTTTGTAGTCATATTATCTACTCTTCTTTCACTTTTGTCAGTCTTTAAAATTATTAAAGACAAATATTATTGAAGAAAAACATAATTTAATGCATGAATTTTCTAACTGAAACTCCATAAATCTATAATGGAACATTTTTCGTGTAGTTTACTATTATTTCCTAATTTGATAATGCTATTCCTATTACAGTTTATGCAATGCCATATGTTAACCGAAATTTAACAAGAATAGTAAGATTATATATATTCAGCGCTCCAAATTATCAATGTCAACCGCACCAAATTCAGCATAATTCAACAATGTTACCGTACGTAAAGGTCATCCGCAAACCGCACAAACTCCATACACCTCAACTGAAAGCACATCTCTATAAAAGAAATCATTGAATTCATGACCTTAATGGCAAACAATATGCAAGGAAGAGGTTTTTTTTTCCTACTCGATAAAAGAACAAATGTTAAAAAAAAAAACAAGAAGAAGGAACTAGAAGCAGGCTGTTGGATAAATGGATGAAAGTTGCGATCAAGAAGCCAGAGCGATATTCTACTCACCTTAGACCGATGAGTTCTGAGACTGCTTTCAGATGCAAATCCCTTTCCACAAATATTGCAATGGAAAGGTCGGTTCTTGGCACGTTCCATTTGGCTGTCGTGATTGCGAAGATGTTGCTGAAGATTTGAAAGTTGAATAAATGCTCGACCGCAATCCGGCAGGTGACATTTGTAGGGTCTTTCACCTATTTTAAAAAATATATATATATATATATAAAATACAAAATTAATAAATAAAAGGATCGATTATAAACATAATTTCTTATTTAATAATAATAATAATAAATTTAAAAATTTTCTTGATTCATATTTCTTCCAGAAGATGGCGCTAATATGTCAGCAAGGCCGCACAAAAGAGAGTAGAAAATGTCACATTTTTGTGTTACGGTTTATGAGGGACTGACAAAAATTCGTGCAAAAATTAAACATATTCATAAAGGCGAGAATCTTTAAAGAGAATGAAAAATTTCCTTCATTGTATTGAGTTCATTTGCATAATATAAAAATTGAAAAAAGTGTTCTCATATCGGTACGCCGGAATTTAAAAATATATATACACATACATATACATATACATAAAAAAAAAAAAAGCTATAGAGTCGTTAATTTCTCTATTTCGCCGGTTGTTCATTACTAAGACAAGGTTTTTAATTAAATCGCATCTTTCCCGAAACTCTCGATGACGTGCGCGTCACGTGATCGATCGGGGGAGGAGGAATAAAAACACCCCTCTGACGTCAGCGGCGAGTTTTATTCGATAAGAGAACGGAATTTTGTAGGAACCTTACACAAATAATTGATACCGAAATTAAAATCATGCTTCGTTTATATAATTCCAATCAGATAGAAGTGGTTGTCGATTATAAAAGAGACTCTCTGCTTCTAAAAAACGGAGGGGAAAAAAAAAAGAAAAAGTAGGAGCCACCCCAATGCCTCTTTCGCTATGCGTTCGGTCATTCATCATATTCGACTGTCATGTCTCCTCTTTTATTCTTTCTTAGCAAAAAGTAAAAAGATCTCGAGAGTCGAACCTCTACTTCCTTATTGGCAGGATGCCATTTGGTCTATTTAGTGATTGGATACGGCTCTGTCGCCAACCCAGGAAAAAAAAAAAAAGAAAATAACTAGAAAAATCAAAAAATATACATAAAAAATTCGGAAGAATATCAAGACACAAAACAGGATTTCTCCAAGTTTTTCTTTGATTTAAGAATGGTAACGAAGGCGCGAAAATTTGTATAGTTTTAATGAATTCCACTTCTTTTATATCAGTTGATGGTTCGAGTTTTCAAGGATGTCTTGTTGTCGTGTTTTTATTTTTCGAATTTATTTACTTATTTATTTCGAATTTTGGCCTGGAAATAAATATAACTCACGCTCTATAAACTAAACTTATTTAAATGCATTATAATTACTTTAAAAAAAAGAAATAAAATTAAAAAAAAAAAAGTATATAGAAAGAGGGGATGCAATAAAGTTTGAAGTAGATGGTCATCGCTAATGGTTATTGATTATTAAGTCTGTTTTTATGTGTACGTACATGTAAAATGTCTTCGTATTGGGTTGATGGTTCGATAATTTATAATATAGGCTATTAAAGTGTGTTATTGTTCATTTGTAAGAATCCATGAGGGCGGGATAAAAAGGGCATTTGTGTTGCATTTCTTTGTATATTCTGAAGACTTTACACGGCAATTTCGGGTCGTTATTTGCTTAAAATCGAAGCAGAAACGTGATTTTGATTAAAGCTATTTCTCAATCGGTGGATCGCGAACTATATTTCTCAGTTATGTCAAGATTTTCTAACACGCTGAAAGAAGATGCCAAGTAAAAGAATGTTGAAAAATGACGTTCTGAAGTATTATGGTGGGATAGAAGAATTAAAATTCCGATAAAATGTAGTATGATATATGTTTACAAAGATAAAAATATGAATTTAGAAAGGTTAAAAATAAATTTTAAGGAGAGTTTTAATGGAAACGCATCCCTCTTTTTTCTGAGATTTTCCAGACAATTTATTAAAAATCTATTAATAGAAACGAATGAGGATTAGTAGGATTTGGTAATGAAAAGAGGTCTAGGAATGTAAATAATCTACTCACCTGTATGAAGCCTTGTGTGCTGTTGAACATGTGACAATTGCTTAAATCGTCGATCGCAATATGAACATTTGTACGGTTTCTCTCCTGTGTGGATTCGGATGTGTTGAGTAAGCTGATGGTTAGAAGAAAAAGACTTCAGACATTGTTGACATTGATGCGGTTTCAGATCTCCGCGATGAACTTCACGAGCGTGATGCTGCATGGCCGACTTATGCATGAAAATCTGTAAAACAAATACGAAACGTCAAACTTCATCTATTTTATGATAAAAATAGTTCGTTGGTCGAAGTACAAAACCCGTTTCGATCACTCGACAAAGGTCTTTACGAGAATATTTATAATTATTGGACGTAGTAAAAGGAAAGAAAGGGAAGAAAAACTTAACATTTTTTGACGTCCGGCATCAAATAGCAGTTTGTGTGTAGTTTATCAATGGAATATCCCAAGTGTTAGTACGAATCTTAAACGTCTTCCATCTTAAACGTCAAACTCAATCAGAAAGTAGATTTATGTTCTTTGTGAGTGCGGCTGTATTTTTTTAATGAGTATGCAAAATTCTTCCATTTAAGAAAGTACGAGCTGTTGGAATCAATTTAGAGTGAAAAACGTTGAGTTTTGTTTTCTGGAAAAGTTTGTTTTCTAAAGAAACAAAATGTCGATACAAAGATAAACAAGGACGACTGAAAATGTTCGATACTATCTCATATTATGCCTATTCTATTATTTATAAAAAGGAATCCAAGCAGATAAAAATCCAGCATTTCTTTATGTATTTTGAAGGGTCTAGGGACTTTACACAACATTTTCTGCAGCGTTATTTGCTTAAAATTGATATAAAAACACTTATATAAAACCAATATAAAGCATTCTCCTAAGTCCTCGTCTCAATTTCAATACTTAAATTCGTGCAGTTTTTTAATTAGAAATCTTATATACAAGGCCTAAATGTTAAATATATTTTAATTACATTATAGAAAACATCATTTTAAACCAAAATTTCTTCGGTTATTTAATGTTCTTTTGCCTTTTATGATGTTTTTGCTTCTATTATCGATGACTAAAAGTATCGAGCGAACTGCACTTGGCGACTGAGAAATATAAAAAAGTTATAGAGCTTCATTAATGATAATTTATCGGAATAATTCTACAGTTTGGATGATTTCGAATGCAAAAAAAACCGAGAAAATAAAAAGGAAAGTTTATCCAAAAAGCAATAAACTTAATAACAATAACTCTCTCTTTTTTTTGAATGAGATAAAAAGTACTTGAAGAGAAATTTATAAATTTTAGATAAAATAGAAATTTGTTAGGATTATAACATCGTAGGCCTAAATTTGTAGGTAATTTAATTTGTAAAATACGGCTTAAACAATGATGAATAGAGAGCAGAGTAGTCGGAATGTTAAGTCTATTTGTTAATGTGCCAAAAAAGTAGTATGACCGTTTTTATCTCAATCCATAAATATGAAATACTCGACTAAGAATCTTCTTGAATTCCAAACTGTTGTTTAGCCGAAACTGCAGAAATAAATTGAAATTTTAAACGAGGAATGCTTCATTATAATCATTGTTTCCACAAAAAAAAGAAGTTAAAAATAACATTAAATTCTCAAACAAATTGTGTAAAACAGATGCTTACAAATTAGCCAAGTAGTTAATGTATCATTTTAAAGATTTAGGCTAGCTTTAAACATTATAGGCTACAATCTTGTAACTAATCTCATCTCTTCCACGATAATTTATAGAGATGAGATTATTTAGAACTCTCTTCATAACACCCATACTACACCTAGGCTATAAAGGCCTTGTAGATAGATCTCTTCCTTCCTTTATGATGCAGAAACTCATGAAAGATGAAGGCCTATGCCATTGATTTGCTTCATAAACACCTTAAAAATTTAAATATGTATGTTCTTAATTAAAATCTGTATACTTATTTATCCTATATATTCAACTTAAAAATAGTGATTTAATAGGAATTTATTGTAAAAACTGTATAAAAATAAGAAAAAGATATGTGAAATATAATTATTCTGATGATATAAATTTATAATATATAATTAAAAGTTTTTTAAATGTTATTTTTATAATTAAGGCCTTAGGATTTTACCTTCCAGGCTTATAGTTTAGGAGTATCTGTCTTACAGGATAATTTTAGATGCATTATAAAAGGTTAATTGTATACAAATTTCAATTACGAACATCCGCAAATTAAAATTACACAGATGTTAGGTAAGAACGAGTAACAACTATGCATTAATTGGATTCTATCGTTTAGGCCTCCATCTAAGTTACACCAATTTCTGCCTAGTAAATGAAGGAACAAATTACACAGAATATAATTGTAGGCCTTTGTATCGATGAATTTTAAGGCATTCGACTGTCATGTCTCCTCTTTTATTCTTTCTTAGCAAAAAGTAAAAAGATCTCGAGAGTCGAACCTCTACTTCCTTATTGGCAGGATGCCATTTGGTCTATTTAGTGATTGGATACGGCTCTGTCGCCAACCCAGGAAAAAAAAAAAAAGAAAATAANTATTTTAAAGTCAGGCCATACACTATATTTTTTTAGTGATTTAAAATTATCTTTGAATTAATCTTACACAAGATATGGCCTAATTCTATCCTTTATAAGCTTTTATTTATATTTATTTTGTCTCCTATGATGGCTTAATGAGTGCCATAGAAATATAATAAAAGATATGTAATTTAATCTATTTAAATTCAAATTTTTGGAAATAATTCTAAATTTATGATCTTAAGTCTTTCAATCTTGTTCAGTACCTACTTAGACTTCTAAGATAATCTTATGAGAAGGCATAGAAAGTGGCCTTAGAAAATACGTAATAGGAGAATATAATTAAATCATTTAAATTTAAATTTATTTAGAAAAAGTTCTAAACTTGTGATCTTAAACCTTCCAATAATTTTAAACTCTTATTCTGTATCTATTTTGTCTTCTAAGGCAGTTCTGAGAATGTTATAGAAAGCCTTCTAAGGTTCAAAAATTATTATAAAATGTATTAGAAAGCACATAATTAAATTTTAATTTAAAAAACATAATTCTAAACCTAATGATCCACTTAAATCTTCTAATAAATCTTTGAAAATGCCTTGCATTTATCTGTATTTTTACAAAGTTATACATAAAGTGCCTTCAAGGTACTGTACAGTACACTCAATAGCAAAAATCTATGCTTTTAGTAATTAAAAAATAAAATTTTAAGAATTAAATATGTTCTATTTAATATTTGCTAATTATAACTTTAATTATATATTATATACATTTTTTTCTGATAATTTAGAACAGCACATTTTAACATACATAATGGCCTAATATAGTTTATGAGAGAAACTTTTAAATAAAGTTCACAAATATATATTTTATTTAATAATAATTAGGCCTATTCAAATTGTAAATCCATAAAGGAAACTGTATGTTTAATTATCAACAATTACTAGTGTAAAACATTTGCTAATCTGAAAATAGTAACTACTTTGCTTTATCTAGAGCAAAATTTAAATTTATATCACTACTAAATTATAAATTATACAAATTAAAATCATTTTCTAGAAATCTAAACTTAAATTTTTCTTGAATGTTTCTTCAAAATTTTGTATTTTATTAATTTAAAACAACATTCCCTATAGTGATCCAAATATATAAACTCAGCAACTGAAAATAATTTTTTATGTAATTTAGATCTTTTATTGATCTAAATGTAATAATTTAAAGCAGTTATATTTAATAATATAACAATTTTATTCTAAAACATTTTCTAATAAGTCTAAGTGCAGTTTAAAATATAAAAATTAGACCTTTTATGCAATGTTAATCAAACAAAATGAGCCTTTTACTCTTTCTATTAATATAAATTTTGTATAAGTTTTGATTTTAATAATGCAAAATTTTATGCTATATTAATTTAAAAATGTATTATTAATTACACCTTTCATGATTTAAATCAGAGGCTTGTAATTATTTACAATTGCATTTTATGAACTTTTCTATTATCTAAACCCGAATAACTCAATAAATTAATTTTTTTTCCATATTTAAATCTATTCTGAAATATAAATTTAACGTTTAAATCATCTAAAAATATATTTTTCCTTCCAATTTATTCAAATTTGAGCCTTTTATAAACATTTATATTGATAACTCTCCAGTATAAGCAGTTTATAACATGAAAATATTCTAAACCGAGAAACATTTAAGTAAAATAAGAATTTATAATTATTTCTCGACTTAACTCCTCGTATAATATTTATAAATAAAGATATCTCTGTGCATCTTTAAATTACCAAATGCAATCACTCAAGCGAAAAGTTAGACCCAAAATGGCCTCCGATTCAACATTTATACATGGAGACTACAAAGTTAAGAGTCAAGTATAAGATCCTATTTCAGATTCATGGAGGCCTACACCTTCTACATTATAAAACCATATACTTCAGTCAGATTTACTATCAAAACTTTCAGAGAAAAAGATTTATTTTCGAAACGCATAAACGATTCTTTATGAACATCGGGTCGACTAATCTTTAAAGATTGTCGGGCCTGATAAATGATCTTTAAAGATGGCCACAAAAAATAAATATTATATATAGAATTCCTCCAACTTAAAATATCTTAGTTTTAGATTTTAAAAAATCTTTTAAAAATTTAATAAATTTATTTTAAAAAATCGTTGTGTTTAGTCGAAGCCGTGTGTTAAAAGTTGAAGCAGATTAAGGTAAAAAGATTGAAGAATAATCTATTAAAGGCCTCATATATATTTATAAAATAATATTTTATGTGAGAAAAATAAATTTATAAAAGATTATATCCAATAAAGTAGCTATAAAAGATAAATATTCGATCATTTGTCGACATTCGATGTGTCAAAATATGAAAAGAGAAGCAAGTCCGATTCCCACTGAAAAAAATAATAAATTTGGCTCTTGTAAAATTGCATTGAAGTCAAATATTCTTTATTGTAATATTATTAAAATGTCACGGCAATATAAAATAGTTTTATTCGCGAATATTTAGCACTTTAACACTATTCCATCTGCTTTTTTTCTTCTTACAAGATCCCATATTTCTACACCTTCCGTTGGAATGATTTATAGCTCTTCAACGTGATAGCAAATTTTCTAATCGTTTTTTTTTTTTTTTATAAATTTCTAGATTAAATAAAATGAAAAAGAAGTTTTTCCAAAATTTAGTATCCTTTTTTTTAAAAATTCTTTAAAGAATTTTGGACTTGAAGTTTATTTCCGTTTAATTTTCTAAAGTAAGTTTAGTTGTAGTTGAAGATGTGTGAACAGAATAGTTTTGCAACTGGAGAACTGAAGGGATGCGAACATAGTTTATATGAGAAAAGACTTAAGAAAGTTTAGAAATAGATCTAAGTAAACATAAAATTTAAAAACATATATATTTTTAAAAATTTTATTGAAACTTTTTCGTTTCTTGATAGGTAAATTCATTTTATATAGCAAAACTTGCTTGGAAATCATACTTAGACCTTAATAATCATATATTAGGGAGTTTAAATATATTTTTTTCATGTGTGATTTCTCAATTTTCTTGTGTGGTAAGCCTATATTATATAAGATAATTAAACTGTCTAGAGATATAGATAAGAAGACAACGCCTAACATTCGTTCCCATCACTATAAGCAGTTATAGACTATAAATAATTAAAAGTGTGAAAGATAATGATTCTTCGAGTCGATTTTTCTGTAAGTATAAATTTTTTCTAGCTTCCTTGAAGACTTAAGAGAGTTAGAAAAGTTTCGTTTATAGACCCATTGTTATCACGAAATGCTTAAGGCCATATGGATATCAAATTATAGTCTTTTCTATTGTTTTGTTTTAAAGAATTCTTTCACTTTCGTATTGAAAATTTCTCGTTTGTCTGTTTATTATTTTCTAATTTAGAACATCTTTTACATTTTATTTCCTAGAAAATTTTTTCGGATTATTCCCCTTAGAAAATTGTTAAATGATGATGATATTTTCGTCTTAAAATACTTAATTAAATGGTTTAAATTTTAATGTTGTTTTTAGAATTATTATTTATCTGGAACCTTTCTTAAATTGTTTCTTAGATAGATTTGTTCAGACCATTTATAGAAAAATAAACAAATCAATAATCTAAAGTTTGTTCAGGGAGGAGAAAAAAAAGCGCAAATGACTAGAATTCTATGAGAAAATTGGTCTTATGTGGGTCTAACTGAATCTATTCTTTTGATATTTTCTCCCCTTTCTTATGGCCTATAGATATGTATGAATATTTTTAATGAATAAAAGTTAAATAACATTCTATAAAACATCATAAATATAAATTTTTTATATATATAATGATCCTAAATTCGTAAAAAAACAGCATTAAAATTTATATACCTGGAGGACTCACATAGAGCTATTTTAATGCGAAAGATAAAAATTTGTTTTTAAAATACTGTTTATAAAATGAATTTATTAATTTAAATCTTTCTAAACTGTTTATTCTGAAATTTACTGTTGGAATTTAGAATTTATCCTAGAAACTGTTTCCTTTAAGAAATTATTAAGGATTTCATACAATGTAAATCTTTAAATTTCATTAGGCCACACTTGTTTCTGCTTAATTTTCACTTTATGAGATAGATTTGCATTAAATATTTCATTTGAAAGTAGAGAAGTTTAGTTAAATTTTGGAAAATTTCAGATAAAATATTCCAAGTTTATCAAAGTTTCTATATCAGATATAATTAGGCCAAAGAAAATTTTAAGGCCTAATTTCGTTAAAATTGTTTCCTCTCGTTTCTGTGATAAAATAATAACTGAACAAATAATTTAATTTCATAAGTTTTTGAAAATTCTTCACAACAATAGTCTTTATCAGTCAACAGTTTTAATTTTAATAGAGTGGCATTACTCTAAAAGATTTAACAGCTACAAAAGTATGTTTATTTGTGGAAGCCTCAGGCTATTTTATACTAATTAAATAGGCCTAGGCAAGTCTCTGTGATTTTAATAAGAAAGAATAGATAATCAACCCACAGCAAATAAATTTCTGTTTTAGATATTTGCATAGAAATATTCGGATTCATAAACGAAAAGATTTCTGCATTATAATCTTTTCTGATAAATTGTTTTCCTATTTTCGAACGAAAGTAATGATAAAATATTATAAATTTGACAGGCCTTTTTGATTAAAATCAATAAGAAAGGCCGGACGAATTCATGCAGAAAAACTCAGGCCTTTCTGATTGATTTCAACAAGAAAGGCCTCTTAAAATGTTTCTTATTATGCTGCAAAATCGTCTAATTCTTGAAAAGTATAAGATCTTAAAGGATTTAGAGATCTTACTTTTAGAATCTTGACGATACAAGAAAATATAATAATTTTACGGATGAAAATATTGTGAAAATGACAACTTGAAGCACGCAATCCGAAGAATAAAATCCAAGCTACTGTTTAAAAAAAATAGATTAATAAATACTCTACCTTATCAAAAAATCTGGGGACTTCGGAATAAGTTTGCTTCTGCATTACGATGCTATCTGCAATGGAACTTGATTCTATACTAGACTTAATATCTGATGTTTTAGCTTACAAGGAGTAACGTTATGGCTAAATTAGCAGAAACACACGCGATGGTCTATTCTTCTAACAATTTTTTCTTTCTCTTTACACAAACTAAGTCTGATTGACAGCAAATTATTTACGGCTGGAAAATACAAATCCTTAAATTGTTGACATCTCGATACAGTTGACAAATATGTCCATTTTAAAAAGAATGATGACATACGAGATTCGTCTAAGAAAGGAAGAAAAATCATTGTTTATGTTCAGGACATCGGAAGGATGTGCACCAGTAACATTTGTCGGAGGGCGAACTAAACTACTCAATTATGAAAAATTATACAGGATTTTACGTGGGTGGAATATGTGGAAATAATCTATTTTTAGCCCAAATTATGGAGAAATCGAGGAAAGTAATGCAGGTGTGGATAGTATTTCTGCCATTATTAACCGGTTACTAATTAATTGAGTATCGATTACGCCTCGACCCGTTTAAGATCTTTTAGAATGAAACCAATTAAGGTTTTTATCTTAATGAGGAAAATTTTTTTTCAACCCTCCCTCAAAGCGGCAATATCATATTTGTTCCAAGTTGTATACTCTCATAAACAGTTCAACCTTTCACGATCCAGAATAAGAACCCTGGACTCTAACACATAATAAAGATTTGCGATTATTGCAACAATAGCCATTGTATCTAACATCAATAAATAATAAAATAATCGCATATTGTATATCGATCGCTCTCTGAAAGACCCGCATAGGTTATGATCTATAGTTTGGTGCATATCCGCCATATACAACAATCGTACTTTTATATTGTTTGCATGGAAACTATTTAACTTCTAGCCGTTCGAACATGTAATGGTAAAGATAAAAAAAAGGGCCAGAAGGGAAAAAAAACAACACACCCCACATTCTATATCTACCTATCTAATCAATGATACGCCACTCAGGCGCCCTGCAGAACACGCAAGAGATGACTGGCCACTTCTCTGGATTTCCAAGAAATGATATTAGGTTTAATAACCTTACTACAACGTCTGGAAATCATAGCCCGGGGTGGGTCAAAGTCAAAGAATCTGCTTGTTTGTCATTCTTGCTTCAGGTTGGTTGATGATGTCCCATTGATGTCGCATCGGGTGCTTCGAACTAAGTCGCCTTCTTCTTCTTGTGTGGCTTTACTCGTACCGCTTCACTATTATCTCAATCGTAAATGCTCTCTTTATCATCAAATTTCGTTTTGTAACTTTAGAAAAGTTAAATTCTAACTTTACTCGAATTTAAAGAAAAAAAAAAGAAAAAAAAAACTTTGATCCATGCGCTCTAATCAATTTTCTTCTTTGATATTTTTAGTAAATAACGGAATTAAATCTTTTTAGAGGATTTTCGAATGATAAAATAGCTTTAATCTCCTCTGTTAAAAAGTAAACGGTGTAAAAATAACGTGTTTAAATCCATTTTTCCGTTTTTTTTTCTCGTCTTTCGGTCACGCAATTAACGTCGGACGTCACGAACCCGATAACTCCATTTTGTGCCACCAGATGGCGAGATGGTCGAAGCTTTCCTTTGCACTCGGCACGCGGGATTACCGCGTGGCTCACGTGACACGGCCCCAGGCGAATGTAATTAAGGACATCAACCAATCGGAATGCGGCGAATCGATCACGTGCGTTTAGAGTTTATCCAACTTTGAAATTTGCAAACAATGGAGGTTCGATGCTTCATAAATAAAGTTTAGAAAAATCACGTTTAAGAATAATATTTAAAAATGTTTTTTTATTGATTTTTTTAAAGTCGAATTAAACTTTGAAACTGTCTAAGACTTTAACGTATATAAATTTAGGAATCATTTTAAATAATACGTTATTTATTATCGAAGACATTAAAACTTTATACCCGAGTTATAAAGTTGTGTACGGAATTTTCGACAAAAGTATCTTCAATGAGAGTTTACATTCAATGAATATTGTGCATGCATTAGTCTGAGCCATCTTCAGTGTAAATTAATCAATAGTGCACCCTATCATTCACGACAAAGAATAGCAGTCTCCCCTCTCCGCTCATCTCTAACGCTGACCCCTCTAACAATTTCATTATAACTCTATTCATTCAAAAGCTAGTCTATGCTCCTAGCAATCTGTATCGTTTTAAATACAGTTTTTACTCATTTAAACCATTTTTTTCTCCATTGCACTGAAGGCCAAACTAAATCTACTGATATTCCCCAGTTTAAATATAAGAAAAATCATCAAATACTTTCTATTTTTAGTACTTTTTCTCTCTCTTGTTCTTTTTTTTTTATTTCCAGTTGAAGATTTTCTATCCGACTAATATCGATTATTCAACAAATTGGAAGTTTGGCTGTCGACAAGTAAAACTTTCTGAAGCGAGATGTGGAAGAAGTTAGAAAAAGTGTCAGAAAGAAATCGAGAGCGATGAAAGTAAAGAAAAAAAAAAAAACACGAGAGATTGGGTTAATCCCAAATTGTACAAGGAGCATTGTACAATTGCTTTTCTGTTGTACATTAATTAACAGGTATAAGAAATAACAATACCTTAGTTAAGAAAGGGAGGGTAGGAAGAGAAGATAAAACATTTAATAAAGTTGAATTGGACACGAGATGTTGCCTTAACTAGAAAGACAGATCAAACTCGAGTAATGAGATGAAAGTTTGGCTATTGGACTCGGGTAATCCCAAATTGCCAAGTTGTGCCCTGTATGTATTGTGTCAATAAATTCCTTCACAATGAACCGGCCATCTTTTGTCTTTCTACAAATCAGTTTTGATCTACTTTTCTGCTTTGCATAAGTATTACAACACCGTAAAAGCGGCTTAAAAGCGTTAGAGATGCCCTTTATTCCCACAATCACATTAAAAATCAAAGTGGGGACTCGATATTTTGGATCGTATATTGCTCCAGTAAAGTCCTTCCACGTTGTATAAATGCTTCGAAGACATTAAAGCTTTCTTTAAACAGTAACAGGTGTAATTTGATTTTACACATTCTTATGAATTTTATTATTCTTATTTAAGTAAACTGATTCGTTGTTTATAATGTAGACTACACCACGCATTATGCTAACCCATAAATCTTAACCACGTGTATAACTTTTGACTGTTTGGATGCGGATAATTAAAATCTCCGAATTTATAAACCTTTACTTAAGCAATTAATTTCTCAAATTACTATAAAAAATAAATCAGAATCTCACGTAAAGAAAACTTACTAAAAATTTTCTCTACTTTTAAAAGAAGAATCCCGGCATTTAAGAGGGATTTTTCGGGTTTTTTGAAGATGTAAAATATTTAATGACTATCAGAAATTCATCTAACGAACAGTAAATGAGATTATTTAATCTATTTTTGTTACATTAAAGACATTTATCATTTTTAAATATAGATGATAGTTCACACATCTTCTTTTGAAAGAGAAACCTTGAAACGACTCTCATTAAGACAATGATAGAAAAGGCAAAGATCCAAAATTTAAAACACAATACTAACAATGACACTCTGATACCGAAGCCACATTAATGATAGCAGTGGAATGACAAATCGTGTCACATTAGGACACCTGCTACAAGCACCATTTGCTTCTCTTCTTTGAATATTCCCCCTCCAACTCGAACGCAATACGCTACTTCCTTTTGCTGATTTGAACTTATCGTCGCTTTTATAATAACTAGATCTTATTAAATATGGTAGAGAATACGAAAAAGAATAAAAATTCGTCTTAAAAAATTATCCGGGGGTTGAAAAAGGTAGGATAGAGTAACATCATTAGAGAGGTTAATTGCATTTTGGAAGCGGTCCAGCGCATAAGGAATCAAGAAATATATTTGTTTGTCTACATTTTTCGCATCTCATTAAAACTTAATCTTTCATGCAGTTTATTAGAAAAAAAAATATATGAATTTTTTCCGAACATCTACGTACGTTCTAATTAGTAATTGTACTTATACCAATTTTTTTAACCCCCTGAAAATTTCTTTTATTTTATTTATTCATTTTTTCTTAACTTCGTAGCGCGCACTTTTGTGTGGCGATTTGCACCGTTTGTGCTCCACTTTCCAGAATAAATCTCGACTTATACTATACAAAAATCCCACGAATACTTCCGTAAAACGTTTAACTCTTATACAATGGAGTAAAAATAAGATAAAATTAAAAAAAAAAAAAAGGTTGTTAGTAGCGAGTAAAAGCATAATAAATTACCAGGTATAAATACCTGATAAGGTCTGAACCATAGAGTGATGGTAAGATGAATTAAAAAGATTGAATTAGCCGAAAGGTAGATACAAACGAATGGTTCAAGTACGTTGTTTTTTAAAATATTTTTTACACGTTAAGCAATGGCGTAATTTAATGCCGTTTATTAACAAATATGACTTGACCTTGCGAACGTCTCTCATCTGTTAATATCCTAAATAGCATTCCCTTAAAAGACTAGACAGGACCGTGACGTCACAGCCATTGTTGTAAGTCTGGACGAGTTTTTAGATGGCATAAATGTTACGGAACCCTTTCAACCCTTCAAGAAAGGACCGTGGGAACGAAGAACCCTAACAGAAAGAGTAAAATATTTCCCAGCCTCCATTCTTTATTCATTCCTTGTACGTACGAAAATCGAAATTCACTCTCTCTCTCTCTCTCTCTCTCTAACTAAAGTATTGTACGTACTGTTTAACTAATTCAATGATTCAAGGCTTGTAATGAAAGGGTTGAAGGGACTAGGCGAGCATGCGCTACACATGACAAAAGATGGCTCCTCATCTGTTATTCCGCTAGCAGATTGGTAGAGGAAAGCCAAGTTGTGTGTGACTCATCTGCATTTTCATTAGGTCGACTGAAAAATGAACTGGATGATGCTACCAACAAACTATCAAGCCAAACCGTTTTCAGCATTTGTCATATTCACCTAACTGAATTTCTCATACTCCCGAACTCTATATAACACGATAACTTAAAGAATTATTATATTAATTTTTCTCCTTGGCACTTAGTAGGTTAATTTAAATAATTATTATTAATTTTTTTCTATGCCTTAACACCTTTAAAAAGGGGGGAGGATACGAGATCGTAGGAGGGGTGATTTAAAGAAAAAAAGCACGCTCAAGCATTGATACTGCACTAATCTTTTTTTCATTCTCTCTCTCTCTCTCTCTCTCCCCCTCTAGGAGTATCGTATTAATTATTAAATGTACTTAACAATTTTAAATTTTATAAAATTTTCGTGAACTTTTATTTAAAAAGGATTATTTTTGTTACTTTGTTAAGCCTTATTTAAATTTTCGAATAAAAAGAACGAACCAGAAGTGAGAAACATCAAAAAACACTAACAGAAAAAAAGAAAAAAGAATTCCTTTTAATCTCTATATAGTTTTTTCCCCTTTAAATTCATGTAAATTTTTCCGAAACTTGGGATTTTTAACAAACATTTATAATTTAATAAGACAGAAAAAGGCGAGGATGACAAACAAGCAGTACGAAATTTTTTCCCCTTTTTTCATTATTTCTTTACTTGGCCAATGTTACTTTTGTGAAGATTTAAGTGCGATAGAGGATTTTATTTTGTTTGAGCTAAATACCCCGTTTGTTAAAACTTCTCAAAATTACATCGTGAAAAAGTTACAAGTAGTATTATTGTCGTTCTCGGTGGATTTTTTAACTGATTTTTCTTTTATTTTTCAACACTTCTAGAATTGCAAATAAGGAAAATAATAAGAAAATAAAATTAAAAAAATAAAAAAAAGAGGGGGAAACTTTAACACGACGTGACTAAATTAAATATTGTATTAACCGAATTTCGGCACAAAGATATTTACTACATTCTCTTATTCCAGAACTTAATCTCTGTTTATATACGACACCTTTTTTCCCACCATTTTATTTTATTTTTAATTTCTATTTTTAAATATTTGTTTGCTTAATTAACCAATTTGTTTTTAAACTTACACAAACAAATATTTATTAAACAAATTGAAAGTAATATAGTTGTTACATTGTCTACCATTTTTTTTCCTCTCCCTCTAGTTGTGTGGCCTTCTGTGCTTCTAATTAAAAAGTATATAGATATATTTAATAAAAGTATCTATAATAAATATATATATATATATATACATACAAAAA
>NW_019385721.1:17221-73178 GCF_000671375.1 Centruroides sculpturatus | reverse complement strand
TATATATATGCTTAATTATAAGGAGAGGAATAGGAGTAAATTATTAAAAGTTTACTGAATTGATTTTAAAAGTGTAGGAATAAAAATACAAAAAAAAATAAATAAAAATTACGTATAAAATAATTTTAATTTCGCGGTTAATTTTTTTATTTTTATTATTATTTATACGAGTGAAAAGAAGGGAGATAATTTGTGACGTGTTCTAAACACTCGAGCGATATTTATTATAAGGAGCAGTAATGCAAATGTCAAACAAACAACTTCACATCAATTAAACCTGTTTGACCCGTACAATCATCCTATCTTTTCTTTCCTTTTTATCTTACAAGTAACTTGGCGGTTTGTTTAATACAGAAGGGAGTTAAGTAGTCAGGCATTCGAAACTATTAACTGACCACTTACAGAACCCATTTTCTTCAAACAGTTCCCTACTTCAAGAAGGCATTTCCAAGGGATAAAATGCTTGGTGGGATTTGTTTTTACGATAAGAACATTTGTTAAAACCTTCAAATATTTCTGTCTGACTTCAATTATCCGAGATATGAAGCCATGTGGAGTTTAGTTACAAATTCGACTGCACACATGTCGCCTTACGAATAGCAGATGCTGTAATTTAGTAAGCTAAACCCCTTTTTTGTTTAAAATTACCAGTACTATTAAACTAGCAGTGTCATTGTCACGATGGTGTCACTGCACTGACATGCACCAGTTCATTTGTATGAAGGGAAGAAGAAGAAGAAAAAAAATATCCTCTTTGTCGAACTGAAGGTTAGTATTTTTTCCAAACCCATTATTAGTGTCTTGCGAACAGTGTTTCACATCGCTGGTCAAACTTCTTCGCCAATTAATGGTAAATTCATCATTATGGCATAGAAAAATTCATGGGAAACTATCCGATATCCTTTGGAAATATGGTAAAGAAAAATTACAAGTGATAAAAATGGCGTAAAAACTACACAAGTTATTCAATTTATATAGTTTATTCAAGCAAGCATAATAACAATGTAATACAAGATAATATGGTACTGATTCCATTAAAACTACTATATACCAAACACATACTGCAATGGCAAATGGACATACGACATATCGTCCATATTTTGTATTTATAATATAGATTTTTTTTATTTATTTTGTACTGCAAGTTTTATAAAACAATATGTAAAATTTATATAAAGTATATATCTGTGTATAATGAGCGAAAAAAAAGAAAATAATTCAAATACGTAAAACATATAATATATATATATATATACTGTCTGATCCTTCGTGATCCAGCCTTTGGCCAGTTCAAAAATTTTTTTTTTTAATTTGGTTTTTTTATTTGTTTATTTCTTTATTTAACAAATTTGTTTAGTGACAAAGAGTCAGAACACATCTAGAAAGGTATAGATAAATCTAGGCCCCGTATATAAAAATTTCGTTTTCAATTATTAATTCAATTCAAGACAACTTAGAAAAACTGACTTTTGAAACATTCATTAATTCTTTTTTTTTTATGTATCACAGTCGCCTTCTCTCTCTGTGTCTCTAGATGGCTACATATACAACCTTTCATTATATAGCCTTACATGAACTGTACACTGCACTTTGACCTTTCCGGCAACGTACTTTGACCTCGAAGCTTTGGAAGAATGTACTGTTTCAATATGTACACTTCTCAATATCATCACTAGCGTACATTCGGATCAATACGTACGCGTACGAGCAGTTACAGTTAGAGCTTACCTTCATAACCATTCTTTAACAGAGCATAAATGCTACTAACGTTTTACACTTTTTATATATATATAAATCCAAGGCTTATTCTGACCTAGCACATACTATCTTCATCTTTCGACCACACGCACAAAAAAAAAAAAAAACCAGAAATAACTATCAACATAAAATCACATCGACTAGAAGGCTCTGACGTCTACGAGAGATTAAAAATTGAATACATTCGATTAATTTCCGAAAACAACCGAACTCAACTTTCACAGTTTTTTGGAGAATGATCCTCTCTCATAATAAATTCACCAGACATAAATGATTTAATATTTTACATAATTCTATAGAATAACGAAAAATAAAAAAAGGAAGAAGGAGGAGGAGAAAAAACAGCAAAGAATAGATGCTGAAACTCCTGAGAGTTTGGTAAGTTTTTGGAAACTTTCTTAATAAGCCTGTGAGATTGTAATAATTTATTAACCACNCCTGTTTTATTCCTGAACAAATAAAAATTTCAGTTGATATTATACATTTTCAAACTGGATTTTTCATATCGTCCACTTGAGAATATCCAAAAACAACACTCTGACCTATCTCGCTTATCTAATTAATCAAAGGGCCGTATAATAATTATACAATTAAATGTTAGCTTATGTAAACTCACTAAAAAAAAAAGTCACCGTTTCAAACTGATCAACATTAAGAATTTTAACCACATAATTTATTTATTTATTTATTTTTTACACAAAATATCAACATGATAAGAAAGAAAAGTGAAGAGAAAATAAGAATTTATTTATTTTTTCTTCCTATACTTTCAACACAACAAGTTTTATGAGGTATTAATGCCTATCGAATAGGCATACTGAGCTAGTAATTGTATGAAGCGTACCTATTTTTCTTGAGCTTTATTTCATTAATAATAATTATAACAGTTTAAAATAATTGAGTATTTATTTTTTTTAAACCCTGAATTGCTGCATAAACTAGCCAGATATTATATTTTTTTACGGTTAAATATAGCAAATTATACCATTTATATATAGCTGTATTATTCCCGTATCTGAGTTTATGTATATAAAGGCAACGATTTGTTGTTTAAATCCTCTTCATCTTCTATCAATTTTTTTTAATAATTAATTCTAAAAAACTTCAACAAAAAAAACCCACATATTTTTTTATACTTATTTTTGTACTGTCAGGATATACAAAAAACATAATTGTTTGTAAAGGTATTCAAAGATACAGCAACCATCAACAAGTTGGAAATAAAAATGAGCTTAAAATGAAGAAATTACATATATATGCACATATATATATATATATATAAAATGTGTATATATATGTGCATATAAATATATATATATATCAACACACACATAGATATGTGTGAATGTATTTATATAAAATGCACATATTTGAAATCCTTTAAAACATGAAGCATGCTAAAATTATATATATATATATATGTATGTATGTATGTGTATGTGTGTGTGTATATATATATATATATATGTTGTGTATGTATGTTTGTATAGATAATATACAAGCATAGATACACGTAAAAAGTGAAAGCCCTTTAAAAATAAGCCTTTTATACTGTACAATTCGAACTGAAATAAAGAACATTTGATGTTCAGACACGATTAGAGAGCACTTAGTGCGAAATTAATGAGTGGTCCTCATGCTAATTATAAGCTGAACAAGATATTTTACCATTTTCTACAAAGAACAATCGAATATAAAAGCAAAAACGAGTACTTTTTTTCATTTTGCTTTAGAAATAATAATAAAAAAAAACAAGGAAATGTAACGAGGACCACGTGCATAAAAACAACACAATGAAAGCAATATGTATGATCTAGCATATTTTTTTTTTCNTAGCAATAAAATAAACTTTTTGGTGTAAATTTGATTGTAATTAAGGAAAAAGAGTGTCATCTCAAAGCATCCTACAGCAAATTATTTAAGAAAATATCTGAATTTGTATGCTTAAACTTTATTAATACGCAAATTAGTCGAATAAAAAAGTAAAATTATAAAGGAAATTTATCAATAAATCACTTTATGAAGAATAAATTCGGTTGGGTTATGATAAAAATGGAAGAAAACTTTCGAGATCAATTTGATTATATCAAGTAAAAACAGTGGTTTTTAGGGGGAAAAATTCATTTAAAATCATTTAAAATCGTAGATTTTAGCAGATTAGATATATAAAAATTATTAAAATACAGAAACTTGATTAAATTATGGTTAAAAATGGCAAGCAACACTTAAGATCGATTAGAATCGGATCAGCCGAAGAAAGAAAATAATCGAGCGTTTTATCTTATCAATAACCCATCAAAAATATGTAAATTTATAAACGTAAACAAATTAAAAGTATAAAAATGCATAATTTATCGTTAAAAAACGATCGATAAAATAATATTTTAAGCGATAAACACAGGGCACTTATGGAAAAGACGATAAGATGGGGAGGATAAAATAAATAAAGTGCTTCGTCCCGTAAAGAAATAATTGAAAAATATGAAAATTTATAGATCTTAAACAACGTAAAAAACCGAAATTTAGTGCGGAAGAGTTAAAAAAAAATAAGAGGAAAAACGGCAGGAAAGCGATACAAAGGGATGGAGAAGTGGATAGAAAGGAAGACTTCGAATAGCAGTTGTGGCATAGAAATATGTTATTCTAACATAGCGTTCAGTCTCTGACGCGACCCGAAGACAACTATAACCATACGAAGACGAATTGCAAACACTTTATTCCGAAAATAGTGCTGGCAAGACGTCTGAGTTGCCGACGTTTCAATCGTGACAAAGATCTCTGACCGTGAAATACTTTACAGTTGCAAAATGTAGCAAAGAGAAAACACGCGCGCACTTACACACACACACACACATGCTGTATATATAAAGAAACAACATCTTTTGATGTATTGAAAGTTATATATATTATAAATAATGCCAAAAAGTCTTTCAAACTTAGCTTAAAAAACTTGTTTTTTTGCTATTACTTATATCTTGTACATAATCATTGTTCTTATCTCTGTTCCTCATTCCTGATTGTGTGTTAAACAGATGTCGTGAGCAATTTTATTGCATTTTACACGCCATACAATCATTTATTCTTTACTTAAGACGTTCTCTTGTCATTTGCCAAAACTTATACTAAGTATGCTACAGATTTGTACAACGATGCAGTTTTTCTTTATTGTTTTATTGTGTTTATTTACAGTTTTTGTATATTAAACACGTTTCCTCTGGACTTTTTTTAAGTGTTTAAAAGCATTAAAATGCATAAATTTCTATCAATTGGTCCATTGTTTTTTGCTTACAAAGATTCGGTTATCAGAGAGAGAAGAGGGAATGAATGGAATTACATTCGAGAAAGGTGTTCAAGAATCTAACAATGTATTGGAATGAATGTTCAAGAATTCAATTAAAACGACTTATTGTTCAACAGATAGTGCACTCGAGTGTTCAGAAGGATGCTTAGACAAGGTTTTCTCTCCAAAGGATGCTTACAACAAAACAGTCTTCATTGTCGAAAAGAATTATGCCCATTATTCAAAACAAGAATTGACAATGAATATTTCAGCTATTTTCGAGTTAATTACTGTGACGTAAATTGCAGACAAACAAGAAAAAAATAACGTTAAAGTAACAAGATCTACGCTTTCTAAACGTCTTGCAAGTCGGTTTAGAGCCACGCTCGTGATTTTGTAAATCGCGTTTGGTCAATACAAACAAGTGGTCAAGTCGACTCTAATGCAAAAGTGTCGGAAAGGAACCTTACAAAAAATAAATAAATAAATAAATAAAAAAAGAACAAATGTAGACAAGACAACCAGCTAGTGTCTGGTTCCCACACCAACAATGCAAAGCCAAAGCTGATGAGTGCCTGGAGGGATCTTAAATTTTCTCGAGGAGTGGGCAGAAATGTTACCCAACAAGTTTTTTGACCGCTTCCAAGTTGATCTCATTCAAACTTTAAACCAATTTTGTCAACAGTTGATACACAACTTCTTTTCTTTTTACCTTCTTCTTCTTCTTCTTTTTTATGAAGGTGCGACTTACATATATCATTAACTAAATTTTCCAGGCTACCGTAGGCGAATAAATTGGAAACTACTGTAGATTTTCCTACTGGAAACGAAAATATTTATTTTTCTATCCATCTAAAGTGGATAAAAATACTATAAAATACGGAACAGGCTTTATAAATCCGTTAAAAAAATGAGGTCAAAGTGCGTGTTTATTTTTAAACCGTCGCACAGTAAACCCAAATTTTTCAACTGTTCCAATTAATTATCGCACATTTATATCGATTGCTAATGTTATTAAGATCAAATTTTATATATAAATTTAATTGTAATTACATAAAACATAATTATTTTTAGGTAAACACAATTATAAATGAGTCTTTCAATTAATAAAGTATGTCTAGAGCACGTCTATCAAACTGTATTTTTTTTTTTTTTGTTATAACAGATGACAGGGGGGGAGAAAAGGATAGTTGCTTGTGATGTTATCTTAATGCTGATTGGTTAAATAAGTAGAATATCGGTTATTCTTGCACTTAAATTAACACGGTTATTGAACACTCCAAAGGTTCAATAATCGATCAAACAAATTTAGATAGGTCCGAATCCCAGCGGAGCATGTAATAAATTTAATGACACTTAGAAAATTAATATTTTGATTAATTCCTGTTTAAAATAAACTAATTTAAACCCAACTTTTATCAGTAATTAACTTGAAAAATCCGCATTAAAACCGCCATATAGCTAGCGACTTTATAGTAAAAACAGTGACATTTATACCCCCAACTGAGCCTTATAAGATAAAAAAATACGTTATAAAATTATATTTAATAAAGATTTTACGGGTTTATTACTTTTTAATAGCCGTCAGAAGCCTTAGATCTTGATTTAAAAAAAAGGTGTTCAACCATGCAAGAAGGGGATAGAATGGTAGCAATAACAAGTAAATTATGTAGAGGAAATATAGAACAAGGAATCTTTGTGCCTTAGCAAACGAATAAAAAGGCATTTAAGTTATTAATATAGCTTAATTTGTCGAAAAAAATGGAGAAAAATGAGCGCAAACAACACCATCCAGCGTGGAAAATTAGAGAAAACAACATAGCGATTAAGTAGCAAAACAATAAATAAATATATATTTATATGATATTTACTTAGAAAATCTTTCAAGAATTCGTATAAAAATCTATGGACGAATGATTTTCTTGTATATATAAATAAATAAATTTAAAGGGGGGATAGAAAAATGGCTCGTAAAATTTGAGAAATATTTCAAGCGGAAACTCCAGCTTAGAAGTTAATGGAGAACCTACACATTGCGGTTTAATTATTGTTTATTGTAAGAGAAAACAAAAGGGATATAATGAAAATTTTAACCCCTTTAAAAAAAAGAAATTTGGGAACAAAAAACGTCATCTAGTAACTTAAAAAATATAGGGCTACATCTAGTTTACTATGATCGAATTTTACGCCAGACGTGGAAGAATTCTAGACAAAAAATATTTTCTAGAAGACGGAGAAATTCCAAATTTTTCGTATAAAAACTTACTAAAAAATTAGGTTTATTTACAAATAAACAAGACGAAAATAATAAAATAAAATTTATAAATAAGAATTCGAACTATAAAAAAAAATTATAGAAAACATGGAGGATGAATGACAGTAATTTTTATGGTTGTAGAAATTATATTTTAAAGCTAATATAATTGAATTTAAAAGGTTTTAAACTATTTAAACTATTGGATAAATGCTTAAATACCGACTAAACATAGATTTAAATGGTCTATTTTAAAAACTTTCTTCTGTAAATTTGCCAAACGTTACCCTGAACTTGGCAATAAAATTTAACTTTTTCGTATGATTAAGCAAATTTACTACGGAATTTTTAAAGAGAATTCATTAATTAATCGATTTTTTAACAAATATTTTATAAAATTTTCCAAACTATTATTATATATTATCCAATAAATTCACTTATAAATCCATAACGTAACGTTCTATTTATAGATATAAATCGAACTTGGTTATTATCGATAACTTTATCGACTGATACAACTTGACAATCTTTTGTGTTGGAATGCTTACAGGAGACGTGTTAAAGCATTAAATATATATAAAAGGTTGTGATAATCTACTTTATTTTATAAATTATAAGTGAATTTTATGTTCGAATGTGCTTAGAGATACGTGAAAGGAATGGCTTTACAGGGGATTCTTTAGTTTAAAATCTGCTTTAATTCGCTTATTTTATCCATTTTTAAGTGAGGGAACAGTTTAAAATCTCGTTTAATTTGCTTTTTTTATTAATTTTTAAGCAAGGAAACAGTCCAGGAGCCACTATAAAAGTTAAGGAGCTAAGAAGAGGTTAAGAAATTAAATTAGATCTTGCCTTTCTTGATTTATGGATGATATTTATAGTGTTTAAATATAATTTTAAATATAAAATTAATTAAATATAAATTCCTCGCTTAAAATTAAATATAATTTTAAGCGAGGAAACATCTCAGGAGCCACTGAAGAAGTTAAGGAATCATCATTAAAATTATAAGTTACTGGATTAAATTTTAGAATGCAATTTTCTTAGTAAATTCACGGAAAAAAAACTGATTTATAAGCTACAGATTTGTAGAAAAGTGTGTTTAATTCGCTTCTTACATCCAATTTATGTAAAGAAACAATTCAGAAGCCAGTTTAGAAATTAAGGAGCAACTAATCAAATTCTTATAATTCATAAATGAATTTATATAGTGAATATTAGGTAAAAAATTCATTGCATAAGCGCTAAATATACTGAAAATCATGCTTAATTCGCTTATGAAATTTAATTTTTAAGCAAAGAAACGTTTCAGGATCCACTAAAGAAATAAAGAAGTGATTAATTAAAATTTTAAATTGCAATTTGCTTAGAAATTGGCGAAAAAAAAAATCGATTTATAAGCGATAGATTTGCCGAAAATTATGTTTAATTCGCTTATCCTACCGAATTTTAAGTAAGGAAGCGACCATTGTAGTGGTTAAGGAGCCATATAAACGTAGACATTTAAGTCTACAGCCCAAATGAATGCAAAGAAACAAACAAATTGTATACATAAATATCACAGATCTTAAAATATATCACTTCTTAAACAAAGGAACAATAATTTTAAGTCGTAAAAGTCAAAAGTTGACTACAATAAACACGATGATGGACTAGAAAAAAAGGGGGGTAGACAATAGAAATTTTTGTAACTAAGTTGTAAATATATTTTACACCGTGTTAACAGCATAATATAATTGGTAACATAAACAGGAATTATTCTAAATGTAGTTTATCAAGAAGAAAAAAAAATTATATATTACGATATTTCCTACCTACTTTCCAGCAAATATCAAGAAAAATAATGCATGCAGTAGCTTAAAAACTCGTCAGTTTGTTCATTTATATCCTATACGCACACATTCTCAGCCTACGCCGAAACTCGTTTCCAACACGAAATTCGTCCGAAAAAAGTGGAAAATTACTTAAAAAACGACTTAATTAAAGAACTATAGACATTTTTCTATAAGAATTTATTTATATAACACAAAATTTCTTATAAAAATCCAATGATTTTTGCCCTTAATCAACGGATGCGGATGCTGGAAGAGTTTTTTTGAGATGCGGATTTATCATCTTTCCGACTTAATTTTACATTTGTTTAAAGGGGAAAAAAATTATTAAAAATTTAAATTTTGAGTAAATCTAGTTTAATTTAACATACATAATAATAACAATAAAAAAATTCGGTAAATATTCCTAAAATTTAGGTCTGCAGCGTATAAATAACATCAAGAAACATTCGTTTATCAATTCTTTGTTTTAAATAATGATTCGGATCTCATAAAAAAAAAGGCATTTTTCTAGAATTTCGACTAACCTAATTAAATATTTAAGCAAAATTTACGTTAAAAAATGTTAAATTTATCGAGATTTTTATCATTTTTATACGTTAGAAAGACGTTTTAAAAAGTTAAAGGCCTTTATCTGAATTAATTTCGCTTTAAAAAATTCAATTTTTAAGAATATATGAAAAAATTTAAATAAATTTTATTAACTTGTATGCTGAAGAGTAGATGCAGAAATATTATATGAAGGGGTTAATTACTGTGACGTAAAAAATTATATTGAGATAATTTATTAAGTAGATGGAAGTAGAATGCTATAAATTTCATAAAACATCGGAAGTTAGCGATTCAATAAAGCAAATTGTCTCATAAATAGCACATAGGGACAATTAGTTATGGAATTTATTTTTATCCAAGTTTTATTCGTTAATTGATAGAATTTTTCCTTTTTATTTTCTTATTTTTAGGACTTTCTTACTTCACTTTTTATCTGTCGACTCTACGAAATTGCATTTCAGAAAACCAACGTTTTTGCTGTTTTACATAATTATAAAAATAAGATTTATTAATAAAAGTATTTTAAAAAAAATTAAAAAACTAGAATAAATTCGGAATTAAAAATTGCAAAAATTTTAGTAATTTTAAGTAATTTTTCCACGTTTAAACGTCGACGAAAGTCGAATATGTTTAAAAATTCGTCTGAAAGAATGGAGTTTTTAAACTCGAAAATCGGCTTTTTTATGCTATTTTTTGATAAATATTTAGTAAAATAACAATTTTTACACGTTAAAATTTTAAAATAAATGAAATTTAATGCTAAAAACTCGAAAATTTTAGCGATTTTTCAAACACTTTTTCTAACTTAACCGCTTACAGAAGCGCTCATAAATGGCGCCTTCAATACACAAAATTTACATTTTACATTACAAATGATCAAAAATAAATAGGCCTAGAACGTGGTAAATTTATAATTTTCCATCAATTCCTCGTTAACTATAAAAATATTCGATTTAAAATCATATAAAACTCAAAATATAAGAGCGAATGGAAGAAGGACGTTTACCTATCAAACTGTAAATCACCATTAAAAAAAAAATAATAAGTAAGGCTTTTTCCGTTAATTGAGTTAATGCCAATTAAAATCATGATTATATTTAAGCAGAAACCTGGTTTCTTTAACTAGAAATCTATCATTTTTCGATCTATATAAATATATTTTACTGATAATCGTGCTTTTGTTCGGTTACTGATGTGATGCAGATAATCCATTCTGGTTATTTTATATCACGATATGTGTCACTTAAAGCGGTTTGGATAAGAAAATCTTATCTCGATCAACGTTTTTCTTTGTTTAGAATTCAGGAAAAAAAACGTTAAACAGAAATAAAAAATGGCGCTTGTTTCATATCAACAAACCCAAGAACTGTTCTATGTAATAGTTAATTTATTTTCTTAATCCATGCGTGATAAATAGTAATAAAAACAAACAACAGCTATTATAAGGTACCTTTTTTCGAATATTTTATTGGTTAAAAAAAGTTTCAAAACTTCGAAAAATCTAGTTTAAAAAAATTATTTTAAGTTGGTAAGTAACAGCTGCATTTTAATTTAGAACTAGGATTTTAGGCTTTATCATAAAAAAAAATTTACGTATTTTTATACGAAAAAACTTTATTATTTTAATTAGGAAACGTTATTTTAACAGAAAAGTAAAGATTTTTTACGTAAATGTTTATATTTTATTCAATTTTAGCGCTTTTCGATCATGTTCTTAGCGCGTTATACATTCAAATAATAGTAAGATGCNAGATAAAAACGGGGGCAGAAAATAATAATAATAATAATTATTATACATAATAATAATTATATAATAATAGCCAACAATATTATTGTTGATGCAATAATACACGAAACAGCCTTCGAATAAAGGCACCCGAATTACGTGACATGATTTTAGAACATCACAGATAAAGTATCGCAAAAAATTGACTTCAGAATAATCTCTATTTAAGTCCTTGATAATTATTAATTTCTTTTTTTTTCTTAAATTCTTTACAAATTTATCTATTGTCAAGATTGTCTTTTGTTACTTTGGTATAATTAAAAGAAAAATTTTTACTGAGCATTTACCACGTTTGTTGTTGTTTGTTGTTGTTGTTGTGATACAGTCACACGCACTGAACATAATTGTGAGCAAAGAAATCTTTTGTGTTTTCTGTAGAGATGGCACAATTGATATTGCACGTATCTACTGTGAATTTTTATCTTTTAAAGTTATTGGATGGTCTCCTGACATTCCAGGCATCGAAGCGTAATTTCTTATCTGATGAAGGGATATTAACTGATTTGGGAAACTATTATGAGTCGATTTAACGTCTAATGAAGTTACCTGAGCAGGTGCTTTCGGGAAGTTAATTGGTTCGTAAGGAAAATATGTTCTCGAAGACGAACCCATGGAGAGCTGCGATCCTGTCGAGATCGGTAACATACCTGTTGGAAGCGGTGTGAATGCCGATGTTGTTTTGTTCGACGATGTTAACTGATCGTAGGCAACTTGACTTAAATCCACGTGATCACAACTGCTACTATTCCCGGCCAAAGAATGGCGTGGATCTAAGTGGATCGTAGACTGCAAACACGATTCCGATGCTCTCGAATGTATGGGATGAGAATTGTTAGTCAAGCGATCCGTTTGTTTAGGCCAGTATTCTTGATTCCTAGATGGTATGGGTGGAGTTATTGATGGTTGAAGAAGTCTCTTCTCGACTCTGTCTGCGTGTTTCTGCATGTGCTTAGCTAGATACGTTTCTTGGGTGTAAGATTTACCACAATACTGACAGATGTGAGTTTTCAAATGCTTCGATTCCTTGTGCTTGGGTATGTGCTCTAAAAGACTGGCTTCGTCCGAAAAACATTTATAACAGCTGTTGCACTTGTAAGGCTTGTCCGTTTGATGACACCTCGAATGACTCTGCAAGTTGGACAGTTGCGAAAAGGCTTTGTTACATCCCGGATGACGACACTTATATGGTTTATCTCCCGTGTGTGTCCTGATGTGTTGTTGAAGATGAGACAACTGGGTGAATTTTCTTTGACATATTTCACAACGGTACGGCTTGATGCCCAGATGTATGCGTGTGTGTTGGGATAGATACGAAGAATTGGCGAATGACTTGGAACACTGGGAGCACTTGTATGGTTTGGCTTCACGCATATGAATCTGAGTGTGTAACTGCAAGTCTGCCTTGGAGCCAAAAATCTGTAAAAAGTACAGAGGAGATGATGTCAGAAGAGTGAATTAAAAGGATAGTTTTTTTTTCTTCAATGGCCTACCACACCATGTCAGGCCAATTACTGTTGGGAGGGAATTTTTTTAAAATACATAAAAATTTTGATCAAGGCAGGATTGTTCTGCAGCTAAACACTCCGGATTCATCGCTGAACAGCCATGGTGTGGCAGATGACCATTGGCTTGGTGAGGGACCGAAGTCTCACGAAACCAATGGTCTTGAAGAAGAACATATAACATATAAAGACACCGGTACTTAACTAGAAGAAACAACGAAAATGAAAGTTAATTAAGTAAAGAAAGCAACACCCCAGTGTAATTTATCTAGCAATAAACATCTTTAAAGTCGTCAAATAATAATAATAATAAGCACGGATTTCTAAACTTTCTACTTAAGTGGTACTAATTTAGGGTTGATAATAATAATAATAATAATAAAGTTAAATTTTATAAACAGCTTTAGTGAAAAATAATATTTGATTTTTTAATTCTCAATTAGAAAAAAAACCAAGCAAAAAAGTTTTTTCTCTTTGACATGACGATAATTTGATCTCTGCAGATAAGTTCTTTTGAGAATTATCTGAAAACAACTTATTAGTTGTTTTGCCTATTTTCTTATAATTTTTGGGGAAAACATTTGATCCGAATCTCTCAAAAAAGAGCGCTGCAACTAGAAAATTCACAAATGCTGAAGTATTAAATTTAATTACTGTGTTAAAAAAAACGATCATTAGTGCAATTCGTTCTCTAATTTTAAGAATAATTTTAAAGCTTCTTAAAAAATATATACATATATACAAATTCTTTTTTCTGACTTAAAAGCAAAACAGAGAAGAAGTTAGAAAGAAAATTTCAGTCAACAGTCTTTTAAATAAAAGTATTAATATAATAAACTTACTCCTTTCAACATTAAACAGCATCAATTTAATGAAAATAATTCATTTATTTTACAGCTAGTTAAATAATTTTAATTAGAATTAATTTTTAAAAATTAACATTAAAATAATCAATATTTTTATTTCTCATAGCTTAAGGTTCCTGCTCTAATATAGTCATATATTGAAATTAATCTTTAAATTATATGAATTTATATGAATAAAACTTAATTATCCATGTAAAAATTGTAAGGATGATACACTTAATTAGCAATAAAATAAACTTTTTGGTGTAAATTTGATTGTAATTAAGGAAAAAGAGTGTCATCTCAAAGCATCCTACAGCAAATTATTTAAGAAAATATCTGAATTTGTATGCTTAAACTTTATTAATACGCAAATTAGTCGAATAAAAAAGTAAAATTATAAAGGAAATTTATCAATAAATCACTTTATGAAGAATAAATTCGGTTGGGTTATGATAAAAATGGAAGAAAACTTTCGAGATCAATTTGATTATATCAAGTAAAAACAGTGGTTTTTAGGGGGAAAAATTCATTTAAAATCATTTAAAATCGTAGATTTTAGCAGATTAGATATATAAAAATTATTAAAATACAGAAACTTGATTAAATTATGGTTAAAAATGGCAAGCAACACTTAAGATCGATTAGAATCGGATCAGCCGAAGAAAGAAAATAATCGAGCGTTTTATCTTATCAATAACCCATCAAAAATATGTAAATTTATAAACGTAAACAAATTAAAAGTATAAAAATGCATAATTTATCGTTAAAAAACGATCGATAAAATAATATTTTAAGCGATAAACACAGGGCACTTATGGAAAAGACGATAAGATGGGGAGGATAAAATAAATAAAGTGCTTCGTCCCGTAAAGAAATAATTGAAAAATATGAAAATTTATAGATCTTAAACAACGTAAAAAACCGAAATTTAGTGCGGAAGAGTTAAAAAAAAATAAGAGGAAAAACGGCAGGAAAGCGATACAAAGGGATGGAGAAGTGGATAGAAAGGAAGACTTCGAATAGCAGTTGTGGCATAGAAATATGTTATTCTAACATAGCGTTCAGTCTCTGACGCGACCCGAAGACAACTATAACCATACGAAGACGAATTGCAAACACTTTATTCCGAAAATAGTGCTGGCAAGACGTCTGAGTTGCCGACGTTTCAATCGTGACAAAGATCTCTGACCGTGAAATACTTTACAGTTGCAAAATGTAGCAAAGAGAAAACACGCGCGCACTTACACACACACACACATGCTGTATATATAAAGAAACAACATCTTTTGATGTATTGAAAGTTATATATATTATAAATAATGCCAAAAAGTCTTTCAAACTTAGCTTAAAAAACTTGTTTTTTTGCTATTACTTATATCTTGTACATAATCATTGTTCTTATCTCTGTTCCTCATTCCTGATTGTGTGTTAAACAGATGTCGTGAGCAATTTTATTGCATTTTACACGCCATACAATCATTTATTCTTTACTTAAGACGTTCTCTTGTCATTTGCCAAAACTTATACTAAGTATGCTACAGATTTGTACAACGATGCAGTTTTTCTTTATTGTTTTATTGTGTTTATTTACAGTTTTTGTATATTAAACACGTTTCCTCTGGACTTTTTTTAAGTGTTTAAAAGCATTAAAATGCATAAATTTCTATCAATTGGTCCATTGTTTTTTGCTTACAAAGATTCGGTTATCAGAGAGAGAAGAGGGAATGAATGGAATTACATTCGAGAAAGGTGTTCAAGAATCTAACAATGTATTGGAATGAATGTTCAAGAATTCAATTAAAACGACTTATTGTTCAACAGATAGTGCACTCGAGTGTTCAGAAGGATGCTTAGACAAGGTTTTCTCTCCAAAGGATGCTTACAACAAAACAGTCTTCATTGTCGAAAAGAATTATGCCCATTATTCAAAACAAGAATTGACAATGAATATTTCAGCTATTTTCGAGTTAATTACTGTGACGTAAATTGCAGACAAACAAGAAAAAAATAACGTTAAAGTAGCAAGATCTACGCTTTCTAAACGTCTTGCAAGTCGGTTTAGAGCCACGCTCGTGATTTTGTAAATCGCGTTTGGTCAATACAAACAAGTGGTCAAGTCGACTCTAATGCAAAAGTGTCGGAAAGGAACCTTACAAAAAATAAATAAATAAATAAATAAAAAAAGAACAAATGTAGACAAGACAACCAGCTAGTGTCTGGTTCCCACACCAACAATGCAAAGCCAAAGCTGATGAGTGCCTGGAGGGATCTTAAATTTTCTCGAGGAGTGGGCAGAAATGTTACCCAACAAGTTTTTTGACCGCTTCCAAGTTGATCTCATTCAAACTTTAAACCAATTTTGTCAACAGTTGATACACAACTTCTTTTCTTTTTACCTTCTTCTTCTTCTTCTTTTTTATGAAGGTGCGACTTACATATATCATTAACTAAATTTTCCAGGCTACCGTAGGCGAATAAATTGGAAACTACTGTAGATTTTCCTACTGGAAACGAAAATATTTATTTTTCTATCCATCTAAAGTGGATAAAAATACTATAAAATACGGAACAGGCTTTATAAATCCGTTAAAAAAATGAGGTCAAAGTGCGTGTTTATTTTTAAACCGTCGCACAGTAAACCCAAATTTTTCAACTGTTCCAATTAATTATCGCACATTTATATCGATTGCTAATGTTATTAAGATCAAATTTTATATATAAATTTAATTGTAATTACATAAAACATAATTATTTTTAGGTAAACACAATTATAAATGAGTCTTTCAATTAATAAAGTATGTCTAGAGCACGTCTATCAAACTGTATTTTTTTTTTTTTTGTTATAACAGATGACAGGGGGGGAGAAAAGGATAGTTGCTTGTGATGTTATCTTAATGCTGATTGGTTAAATAAGTAGAATATCGGTTATTCTTGCACTTAAATTAACACGGTTATTGAACACTCCAAAGGTTCAATAATCGATCAAACAAATTTAGATAGGTCCGAATCCCAGCGGAGCATGTAATAAATTTAATGACACTTAGAAAATTAATATTTTGATTAATTCCTGTTTAAAATAAACTAATTTAAACCCAACTTTTATCAGTAATTAACTTGAAAAATCCGCATTAAAACCGCCATATAGCTAGCGACTTTATAG
This sequence comes from Centruroides sculpturatus, assembly GCF_000671375.1. NCBI lineage: Eukaryota > Metazoa > Arthropoda > Arachnida > Scorpiones > Buthidae > Centruroides > Centruroides sculpturatus. The sequence goes on along the minus strand of NW_019385721.1, from coordinate 56,206 downwards.
TAAAAACAGTGACATTTATACCCCCAACTGAGCCTTATAAGATAAAAAAATACGTTATAAAATTATATTTAATAAAGATTTTACGGGTTTATTACTTTTTAATAGCCGTCAGAAGCCTTAGATCTTGATTTAAAAAAAAGGTGTTCAACCATGCAAGAAGGGGATAGAATGGTAGCAATAACAAGTAAATTATGTAGAGGAAATATAGAACAAGGAATCTTTGTGCCTTAGCAAACGAATAAAAAGGCATTTAAGTTATTAATATAGCTTAATTTGTCGAAAAAAATGGAGAAAAATGAGCGCAAACAACACCATCCAGCGTGGAAAATTAGAGAAAACAACATAGCGATTAAGTAGCAAAACAATAAATAAATATATATTTATATGATATTTACTTAGAAAATCTTTCAAGAATTCGTATAAAAATCTATGGACGAATGATTTTCTTGTATATATAAATAAATAAATTTAAAGGGGGGATAGAAAAATGGCTCGTAAAATTTGAGAAATATTTCAAGCGGAAACTCCAGCTTAGAAGTTAATGGAGAACCTACACATTGCGGTTTAATTATTGTTTATTGTAAGAGAAAACAAAAGGGATATAATGAAAATTTTAACCCCTTTAAAAAAAAGAAATTTGGGAACAAAAAAAGTCATCTAGTAACTTAAAAAATATAGGGCTACATCTAGTTTACTATGATCGAATTTTACGCCAGACGTGGAAGAATTCTAGACAAAAAATATTTTCTAGAAGACGGAGAAATTCCAAATTTTTCGTATAAAAACTTACTAAAAAATTAGGTTTATTTACAAATAAACAAGACGAAAATAATAAAATAAAATTTATAAATAAGAATTCGAACTATAAAAAAAAATTATAGAAAACATGGAGGATGAATGACAGTAATTTTTATGGTTGTAGAAATTATATTTTAAAGCTAATATAATTGAATTTAAAAGGTTTTAAACTATTTAAACTATTGGATAAATGCTTAAATACCGACTAAACATAGATTTAAATGGTCTATTTTAAAAACTTTCTTCTGTAAATTTGCCAAACGTTACCCTGAACTTGGCAATAAAATTTAACTTTTTCGTATGATTAAGCAAATTTACTACGGAATTTTTAAAGAGAATTCATTAATTAATCGATTTTTTAACAAATATTTTATAAAATTTTCCAAACTATTATTATATATTATCCAATAAATTCACTTATAAATCCATAACGTAACGTTCTATTTATAGATATAAATCGAACTTGGTTATTATCGATAACTTTATCGACTGATACAACTTGACAATCTTTTGTGTTGGAATGCTTACAGGAGACGTGTTAAAGCATTAAATATATATAAAAGGTTGTGATAATCTACTTTATTTTATAAATTATAAGTGAATTTTATGTTCGAATGTGCTTAGAGATACGTGAAAGGAATGGCTTTACAGGGGATTCTTTAGTTTAAAATCTGCTTTAATTCGCTTATTTTATCCATTTTTAAGTGAGGGAACAGTTTAAAATCTCGTTTAATTTGCTTTTTTTATTAATTTTTAAGCAAGGAAACAGTCCAGGAGCCACTATAAAAGTTAAGGAGCTAAGAAGAGGTTAAGAAATTAAATTAGATCTTGCCTTTCTTGATTTATGGATGATATTTATAGTGTTTAAATATAATTTTAAATATAAAATTAATTAAATATAAATTCCTCGCTTAAAATTAAATATAATTTTAAGCGAGGAAACATCTCAGGAGCCACTGAAGAAGTTAAGGAATCATCATTAAAATTATAAGTTACTGGATTAAATTTTAGAATGCAATTTTCTTAGTAAATTCACGGAAAAAAAACTGATTTATAAGCTACAGATTTGTAGAAAAGTGTGTTTAATTCGCTTCTTACATCCAATTTATGTAAAGAAACAATTCAGAAGCCAGTTTAGAAATTAAGGAGCAACTAATCAAATTCTTATAATTCATAAATGAATTTATATAGTGAATATTAGGTAAAAAATTCATTGCATAAGCGCTAAATATACTGAAAATCATGCTTAATTCGCTTATGAAATTTAATTTTTAAGCAAAGAAACGTTTCAGGATCCACTAAAGAAATAAAGAAGTGATTAATTAAAATTTTAAATTGCAATTTGCTTAGAAATTGGCGAAAAAAAAATCGATTTATAAGCGATAGATTTGCCGAAAATTATGTTTAATTCGCTTATCCTACCGAATTTTAAGTAAGGAAGCGACCATTGTAGTGGTTAAGGAGCCATATAAACGTAGACATTTAAGTCTACAGCCCAAATGAATGCAAAGAAACAAACAAATTGTATACATAAATATCACAGATCTTAAAATATATCACTTCTTAAACAAAGGAACAATAATTTTAAGTCGTAAAAGTCAAAAGTTGACTACAATAAACACGATGATGGACTAGAAAAAAAGGGGGGTAGACAATAGAAATTTTTGTAACTAAGTTGTAAATATATTTTACACCGTGTTAACAGCATAATATAATTGGTAACATAAACAGGAATTATTCTAAATGTAGTTTATCAAGAAGAAAAAAAAATTATATATTACGATATTTCCTACCTACTTTCCAGCAAATATCAAGAAAAATAATGCATGCAGTAGCTTAAAAACTCGTCAGTTTGTTCATTTATATCCTATACGCACACATTCTCAGCCTACACCGAAACTCGTTTCCAACACGAAATTCGTCCGAAAAAAGTGGAAAATTACTTAAAAAACGACTTAATTAAAGAACTATAGACATTTTTCTATAAGAATTTATTTATATAACACAAAATTTCTTATAAAAATCCAATGATTTTTGCCCTTAATCAACGGATGCGGATGCTGGAAGAGTTTTTTTGAGATGCGGATTTATCATCTTTCCGACTTAATTTTACATTTGTTTAAAGGGGAAAAAAATTATTAAAAATTTAAATTTTGAGTAAATCTAGTTTAATTTAACATACATAATAATAACAATAAAAAAATTCGGTAAATATTCCTAAAATTTAGGTCTGCAGCGTATAAATAACATCAAGAAACATTCGTTTATCAATTCTTTGTTTTAAATAATGATTCGGATCTCATAAAAAAAAAGGCATTTTTCTAGAATTTCGACTAACCTAATTAAATATTTAAGCAAAATTTACGTTAAAAAATGTTAAATTTATCGAGATTTTTATCATTTTTATACGTTAGAAAGACGTTTTAAAAAGTTAAAGGCCTTTATCTGAATTAATTTCGCTTTAAAAAATTCAATTTTTAAGAATATATGAAAAAATTTAAATAAATTTTATTAACTTGTATGCTGAAGAGTAGATGCAGAAATATTATATGAAGGGGTTAATTACTGTGACGTAAAAAATTATATTGAGATAATTTATTAAGTAGATGGAAGTAGAATGCTATAAATTTCATAAAACATCGGAAGTTAGCGATTCAATAAAGCAAATTGTCTCATAAATAGCACATAGGGACAATTAGTTATGGAATTTATTTTTATCCAAGTTTTATTCGTTAATTGATAGAATTTTTCCTTTTTATTTTCTTATTTTTAGGACTTTCTTACTTCACTTTTTATCTGTCGACTCTACGAAATTGCATTTCAGAAAACCAACGTTTTTGCTGTTTTACATAATTATAAAAATAAGATTTATTAATAAAAGTATTTTAAAAAAAATTAAAAAACTAGAATAAATTCGGAATTAAAAATTGCAAAAATTTTAGTAATTTTAAGTAATTTTTCCACGTTTAAACGTCGACGAAAGTCGAATATGTTTAAAAATTCGTCTGAAAGAATGGAGTTTTTAAACTCGAAAATCGGCTTTTTTTATGCTATTTTTTGATAAATATTTAGTAAAATAACAATTTTTACACGTTAAAATTTTAAAATAAATGAAATTTAATGCTAAAAACTCGAAAATTTTAGCGATTTTTCAAACACTTTTTCTAACTTAACCGCTTACAGAAGCGCTCATAAATGGCGCCTTCAATACACAAAATTTACATTTTACATTACAAATGATCAAAAATAAATAGGCCTAGAACGTGGTAAATTTATAATTTTCCATCAATTCCTCGTTAACTATAAAAATATTCGATTTAAAATCATATAAAACTCAAAATATAAGAGCGAATGGAAGAAGGACGTTTACCTATCAAACTGTAAATCACCATTAAAAAAAAAATAATAAGTAAGGCTTTTTCCGTTAATTGAGTTAATGCCAATTAAAATCATGATTATATTTAAGCAGAAACCTGGTTTCTTTAACTAGAAATCTATCATTTTTCGATCTATATAAATATATTTTACTGATAATCGTGCTTTTGTTCGGTTACTGATGTGATGCAGATAATCCATTCTGGTTATTTTATATCACGATATGTGTCACTTAAAGCGGTTTGGATAAGAAAATCTTATCTCGATCAACGTTTTTCTTTGTTTAGAATTCAGGAAAAAAAACGTTAAACAGAAATAAAAAATGGCGCTTGTTTCATATCAACAAACCCAAGAACTGTTCTATGTAATAGTTAATTTATTTTCTTAATCCATGCGTGATAAATAGTAATAAAAACAAACAACAGCTATTATAAGGTACCTTTTTTCGAATATTTTATTGGTTAAAAAAAGTTTCAAAACTTCGAAAAATCTAGTTTAAAAAAATTATTTTAAGTTGGTAAGTAACAGCTGCATTTTAATTTAGAACTAGGATTTTAGGCTTTATCATAAAAAAAAATTTACGTATTTTTATACGAAAAAACTTTATTATTTTAATTAGGAAACGTTATTTTAACAGAAAAGTAAAGATTTTTTACGTAAATGTTTATATTTTATTCAATTTTAGCGCTTTTCGATCATGTTCTTAGCGCGTTATACATTCAAATAATAGTAAGATGCAGTTGAAAAATATTAAATTTTAATTTAAAATATTTGAATTTTAATTGAAAGTAAAGTATTTCGTGCATAAAACATAAAAATTTAATTATTAAGCGAAATTTTACGTGTAAATTATGATTTTTAACACTTTAAAAGTCGGATAAAAATCAGAATGGAAAATAGTAAAAAAATAATAATAAACTGCCTTTAGCAATAGAAATTGTTAAAATTTTAATTAAAAATAATAAATTTTATATAAGAAATATTATAATTCAGTTATTAAATAGATATTTTAAGCATAAAATATGATTTTTTTTAGATAAAAACGGTAAGAATTTAACGAAATTTAACCAAAAAAACGTAAAAGAAAAGTAAATAAATGAATATTATTTTATGAAGTTTTTATATAAATAATAATTTAAAAAGTTTCTAAAGGAAGAAAAACTGTCAAAAATCAAATGAGGTGATTTATTTTTTAAAAAATAATGGGGTAAGAAATATCACCACAGCCATATTAATGGTGGAAATATATAATAAAATATTCATAGGCGTGAATTAATATAATCGAAGTGCAGAATTAAGATAATATTACTAGAATTTTTTCATTTTTTTTCAGAAAGTATAGAAGTTCCGCTTCCGTGATAAATAACCAGCTAATTATACAATGAAAAAAATGTATATATATATATATTATAAGTTATGCAGAAAGATGAAAAAATAACAAAAAATTTAAATAGTTAAATAATAAAGATGGAATATTTATGAATAAGACTAATAAATATAACTAATTTCCTATAGAAATACAAAAGCATTGTTTGAAATTTACATTATGTGATATTTTGAATTAACGGATTATTTTTGACCGTTTTTTTAAATTTTGAAAATGAAATACGTTATAAATTTAAATTTCTAATCGTTCATTTTGTATTTTAAGTCGATTTTATTAATTTTTTTCGGCTATTTTATGGAGAAAAATGAGCTTAGAGACGAAGTGCAAATTTAAGTAAAAATAATTAATTTTACGAATATTTAAGCTCAAAATTAAAGTTTAAGACGTATTTATGTTATTTTTTTGGCTGTTTTAAACTAGAGTAATGATTAATTTTTTATTTTTGCCTTTACTTTTTAAGTTCTTATTATAACAGTTGTAGTTATACAGAGACGTTTCATAGTTTACGAGCTGATTTTTAAAGTTTTTAGAGTTAAGCTTAGGATATATTTGGAAAGTAGCCTACGAAAATTGGCAAGATCATTGGACAACAGACACTGTTAAAGCAATGGGATGCTACAACAAATGCACTTGACATATTTTCATTGTTATCTTCTAAGTGTGAAGAGGACTTCGAAAACTTCCAAAAATATTGCATTATATAATTTATTTTTAAGTTTATAACATTTAAAAAAATAAAAATATCATGGTTTTATACGAATTTTTTCGAGATAAACTCGGAAATTATGGCGCAGAAAACAAAGTTGGCATGACAGAAAATGCCTTTATCGTAGGCCAGACAGGTTCTGTCCACGTTAAGACATGATTAAATTCGAATTTAAATATTTTAAATCTCAAATTTACGTTAAAAAAATCAAAATTAATTTATCTAAATGATTATAAAATGCAATTGTCAAACGAAGGAAGCGAATAATATCATAAAAATTTCATATCAAAAGCTTTAAATTCTTAAAATTTAATTAATAAATGCAATAAATATTGTAGGAAATTATCAGTCAAGGAAATTTTATAAAATATTATAAATTTATATATTTATAAACAAATTTCTCCTATTTAAATTAAGTTTGAAAGATGATATAATTAAGACGTGTGTATGAGTGTGTGGTGTATAAGTTATATATATTTAATATTTAGAAAATTATTAATATACTCATCAATTATTTTTTAACAATTTGTGTTAATTAAAGCACGCACGGAATTTATTTTTAAATGTTCTTTCGAATTCCAAAACAATTAACCTCTAAAAGTTTTGTATGAGCCACTGTTATACAATGATACCTGTGCCAGGCATACTTTAAACTTTAAAAAAAGAATTAAGAATGGCTCCCGTTCTTTAATTTTATCTTATTTAACTAATTTTTCGATCTGTTTAAAACGGACAACACTTTAAATCTTTCCCCTCTTTTTTTTTAATTAATTAATTAGAGTTTAATTCTATACGTCAGTTTCTATGGTTTGCATCTTAAACTTTGCAGTGATTTATATAAAAATTCTTGTTTTATACGAAATTAAATGTTATATTTGTGTTTTTTAATGCAATTTTAAGGGATTGTGTTACATAAAATTTATAAAATAGACGAGTTCTTTGTATTTTTATGCGATCTTTTAAAAGCAAAATGTAAGGAAATGCCCACTCTAAGAAGCAAAAGAATTCAGTTTTATATAAATTTTTCATGTAAAATTCGTGTTTTTATAGGATTTTATGCTTGCACATTTTATAAAATGCCTAAAATAATTAATTTTTTCTGTATTTTTATGCGACTTTTTGGGAAGCGAAACATAAGAAATGCTGAATCTTTATACTAATTTTAGAAGCGAAATAAAGCAAAATATTTCATCTTAATTCAAAAAATTCGTATATATTATAAAATTTGAAAGTAAAATTCTTGTTTGTATGAAATTTTATGCTTCTGTATATTGTAAAATGTATAAAATATTTCCATTTATGTATTTTTAAGCCTGTTTTCTTACAAAGGAAGAGTAGAACAATACTCAATCTTAATTCAAAATTCTTACTCTTTTCTCAAAAAAAAATTCGAATTTAACATAAAATCTCCGTTTTAAATTCATATTTTTATATAAATTTATACTTTTATACATTATAAAATATATAAAATAATTGTTATCTTTGTATATTTATATGAATTTTGAAAGCGAAATGTAAAGGGTTTCTTACTTTAAAAACTCAAAAAATTCGAGTTTAATATAAAATTTTCATGTTAAATTCGCATTATTATAAGAATTTATGCTTTTATATAACTTAAAACACATAAAATAACTGATTTTTTTCGTAATTTATGCGATTTTTTGGCAAGCGGAATGCCTACACTCAATAGGAAGAAGCAAGGTAAAAATCATGTATAAAAATTATTATAATAAAAAAAATTAAGTTTATAGATTTATATTGAGTACTATATTATATATATATTCACTAGATATATAATAATTCAGCATATTCTTTTTAATATAAGCAAGAATAGTAGCGGTAGTCAAAGATGAAATATTGGTAAGAGTAGCATCTCCATCAGTAAGTGAATGTTGTGTGGATCTATGAAGGATCATTTATGTGCAGATGTTAGAATAACCATATTTGCTAATGTATCTGAAATTATAAAATATCTTGGAAAACAATTTTAAGGATTGAATATCATTCTTATCTCAGAAACCCTATGCTACAGATGTCTCTTATGATAAATCGTCGCTTAGAAAAATCTCTTTTGTCTTGTTTATATCAAAGAATATTTTAAAAAGTCAAAGAAAATAAACGAAAAAACCGAATTATAATATCTAAAACTATATTTTTATAGTAATTTAATGCGATAAAAAAAGGCTGGGGTTAAGAATAAATAAGCTATTTTACTTCCATTCTGTTACAGCGGAAAAATATGGCAAAAAATGACTCCTTTTCCCTAAAATTTTTACGTTTATGAACTCTGGGGATGTTAAAATCACGAGGAATGGAAGAAATTCGGGGATTTTTCCCCTCTGTGTACGGATGTTAGCGTGTGTATCTGCGGGGGACACTTTTTTTCCGCCCAATTTGAAGCTTAATAACTCCTCTCTTTTTTGTCGAAAATTTCTGAAATTTTGCAGGGAGGTTTGCGTACGGAACGGAAATGTTTCCAGAAATTTTCAATAGAATTGGACCATTGGTTCGGAAGATATGACCCTCAACCTCTTAACAACCCCGAAACAAATCCGAAGACTTAAAGGCGATGGTAGCAATTATTAAGAATGAAAACAAATAAACAATAGCAAGAGCCTCCAGCAACAATGTTGTCAGCTTAAGTATAGGAATGCGAGGTCTTAAGTAGAAATTTCTTGTTTCAATTCGTTTAAAGTCAAGAAATGAAAAGGGGGAGAAGTTAGAAAAATGTAAAAGATGAATATCTAAAAAAACGATTTTTTCCCCTGTTTTTTTTAAATCGAAAAATTACTTCCTTATTTCTTGTAAAGAGATAATCGCTTCTAGTTATCAAGATGTTAACTCGGATTCTCTTTAAAAAACACTAATAAGAAAATTAAACTCGGAAGATGATTACTCCTTGCATTTAAAATTATCTTCGAAACAAGATACACATTTAAATTCCTCCATTTTTTCCCCCTGAAAAAAATAGAAATTTCCTTTTTTTACTCGAATTTTTCTGCAGATAATAAAGATATCAAAACTTTTCAAACCGCAGAAGACCGTAGATATGACTTTAAACAGTGCTTTTTCAATATTTTAAGCTGTAATTTTGATAAAATATATCCCTAAATTAATAAAATTTAAACTCATTTTATATAAATTAAATTCTACTTTTAATGCTCTAGATTCGTTTTATATAACTGCATAAAGGCTCCTAACAACTTAAATAACTAATTAACACATAATATTTCGGTCAGACACACCTTACTGACGAAATTTTATGAGTTTTTACAGTTTATTTTAGTTAAGTAATGCGTTATAAAGGTGTGGAAATTCGAGAGATAAGCTCCAACTTTACATTCTTTTAATATAATTCATAGCCCATTGAGTGAATATAACTAAAATATTTATATAAATAACTCTTCTTTGGTTTATATTTAATCGTTAATTGAAGCTTTCTACTTTACTCTATGATAATTAATTATAGGCCCGGGTGTAGCTTACTTTAATCACGTTCTATTAATTAATACTCATAGATTAGGGTGGGAATAATCTTAAATTTCGCGTCGTAAATATATGAATTTACGAAATATTCTTGTAAATATTTTATTATAAACATGTAAATTTGATAATAAAGCTATTTTTCTTCCATAAAATCAAAAGGATTTTATTTTACGCGCAGTTTTTTTATGTCAGGACTTAGTTTTTCAGCTTGCATCAGCATGAAAGAGGCCTTTAAAATTAAAGAATTTTTTGAAAAATTAGAATAATTAATGAAGAAAATACATCCTTAGATCCTTTTCTCTAGATTTTGGCAGCTTATTTTTTGATTTAAACGTAAATTTTAAAGTAGAAAACAGTAAAATGAGCAACAAAAGTTGGGAGATTTTTCTGTTGATTTGCATGAAAAATAATAAGAAAAATGTATTTTTATTTATAAATAAAATTCGTTAAACTTTCTTATTTTATTCTTTATCAGTTCCGATTATCATTAAGTTGTATTCAATCGACTAAAGAAGTGTAGAAAGTTTGAGAATCATTGGTCCATTTCTTTGACTAAGACGGAATGAAAGCAGTATTTTTAAAGAATTTGTTCATGGTCGACCACATATTTTTGTATTTATATCTTTCAAAATAAGTAAAAATTCCAAAACAACTAAAATATAATTATTAATTAGACTAAATAAATAAAAAATTTAGAAAAATTGCTGTCGAAAGTTTGTTTTTTTCGGTAAATATCCAAGAAATTCTACAATTACTCTACGATAAAAAATTAATAATTAATAAGTTCTGTAATAAATTATTAATTTATTTATTATAAAATAGGATTAATTAACTGCTTAATTTTTAAATAAAATTACGCCTAAAAATCGTTATAAAAAACTATATTTCGCGCTTCTTAGTTAGTAGTTATAAGCCTTATTTACGTCTATAACTGTAAATTACACAGCACAGTAGCTATTTAGAAGCAATTTTACACCTTTTTTACAAACTAAAACAGCCTTAATTTATACTAAAATAATAATAAACTGGCTAATTTTTAAGCATTTAAAGTACTAGCGATGTCAACAACCCGCTTAACGGTACTTAAAAATTAGCCTTTATATCTACAATTTTTAAATAAATTAAGGCTTTTTACCTTAAAAAATGACTCAGAATATATGCCAAATAGCTACTGTGTTGCATAATTTGTAAATATACAAACACAGGATCTAGAATGGCGATAGAGTGCATTGTTTGTTAATGATGCCGATCCTGATTCTAGATTTTTTTTCTGAATAAACGTTGTTATTTTTCTTATAATATAAGACGTAATCTGTAATTATAATTAACAGATGGAGTGTTTTAAATGTTTATCTTTCATCTTTTTATGTTATAAGCATCAAGAAAATGGCTCTTTTATTATCAATCATCGAATGAATTTGTATAGATGCCAAGCGGAAAATCTAGAATAAATCAGTTCATTAATATAAATTAACAAAGTTTAATAGTGTCGTTGCTTCATCGTCGGATAACTTAAAGAAAAGCATTGTTTTCTGTCTCAAATCTTCTGTTAATAAAAAAATGCCTGAGGGAATATAAGCTCTAATTTTACGCTCTATGGATTATCACTCGAACCGAAAGAAAACAATGGGCCTATAAGCATTTCTGTGTTAGCTACTAACTTATTTTATACTTATGAATCATCAGAAGCTTCATTTCAATCCAAAACACTATAAAATTCATAAAATTTAAAGGCTAAAAGACATCAAAACTCGTAATTTCCATTACTAAGAAATCTATGGATTCACTGATCCAAACACCAAATTTTCATGGTTTATTCTTAAATAACTCCTGCTTGGTGGATTCGACGATTAAAAAAAAAAGCATAAATATTTAATTTTATTTAATATTTTATAGTTATAATTACATATATTTAAATGATGTTAAGGTTTGGAATCCTGGTTCTTGGCTGCCGAAGAATGGCCTTTATGAAGTGTAGAATTGGAACGGTTTTTTAATTATACTTTGCCAATATTTAATTGGAATTGAATAGAAATTAATTAACTTAAATTTTTATAGAATATAAAACTGATATTTTGAAGCGTTAATTGTATAAATTTGGATGTGGCCTATAGGCCTAGATCTATACAGAATTATAGGAAAGTTAATGGAAGAATTCGTTGGAAATTTTAGATATTTGCATAAAATAAGAGTAAACTTTTTATAAAATTTTTAAAATGATATATTTTTTTAAATTATTATTAAAATATTAAATAAATTCTCCTCGTTTTCTATAAAACATAAGCATTTTATCATTCAAAAATTAGATCTATCCAAGCTCTTAATTATAAAAGATTGCGAAAATTTTCAACGAAATTCTATAAAATTTTCATGTTTCTCATAAATATAATTAACTTTTAAGAAAAATTGAATTGTTAATTCCATTTATTTAACAGGATTTTCTTCAGAGTTTACAAGTGTTTTCTATTCTTTAATAATAATAAGTTTACACTCATGTATGAATCTTCTTACAATTCATCAATTATCAATTATAATTTATATATCAATTATTAAATTTATTTCGCTTAAATTTTCGTTTTATCTTTAAAAAAATGGAAAATATAATTGATATTAAATACTTTTACGTGTAAAAATCCCATTCGTAAAAGATCCTCTTCAAGGAAATGCCATAGAAAAAATGCTAGATTTCGGTTTTAAATTGCGTTTTTAAGTAATTGATTCTTAAAATATTTTATTGGAAATGTTGATAAAATCTAATTTAACTTTAATATTAAATGTATTATTTGTACTTTAATGAAAATTTTATTAAATATTATAAGATTTTTCCATCTAAAATAAAAGCAAGTACTCAGAGATGCAAGTACCGTTCAAGCAATTTTGCACTCAAATTTCGAATTATAGAAAAACCAGTAAACGTGCAAAATACAGTTTAATTTATTTAGAAAGGGTTTTTATATACAAAGACTTTAAATCTTAATATGTAAAGATTGTAAAGTCCTTACATACTGACTTTATCTTTCATTTTTCTCATATCTTGACACGTATTTGAAGCAAAATTTAAAGATCAGAAGCAATTCTTACATTAAATAAAGAACTTAACATGCATAAAGAATCAAAACCATCAAAAATTTTTTTAATTTTTGGCAATAAATAAGTCGAAAAATGGGAAATAAATCACTAAACTTTATCATCATCTCCTATGGAGAAGAACTTGAAAAGGTAGAAAAATGAAAGTTTTTCTTTTATTTATGTTGCTTAAAGTGTTCTAGAAGTCATGAAAATACGAAAAAAATATATTTATTATGTCTTAAAAATATAAATTTACTTAATATTACGCGCTCGTACTGCAATATTCTTAATATTCTGCACAGTTTAGTTGTAGATCATAATCAGCATCTAGTAAACTTCGTGCATTCTCTCTTTTTCTAAGTTAAATTTTAAGAATATTTATAATAAAAACTTGAAAATCTACAGCCAAAACTCTTCCAGAACCAACAAAAAACAAGTAAATATTCAATTTAAACGCATAAGTCGGATCAGAAGAGAATTATGCTTTAATTCAATGATGCCTTAAAGCCTATGGTTTTTTAGATATAAAAATAAATATATCTGGAATTAAAACCTTAATTTTCAACTAAATAATCAAAATATTTATTTTAAATAAATTTTTCTTTAAAAAAACAGCAACAGAAAGATTAGAATTCTCACTTAAATTTAAGCTCCTATAATAATAATAATAATATTATTATTATTATTAAATAGCACTAAAAAATTTCTGCAGAATTTAGTTAAATATTTAAATTTTACACCTTTTTCTGTTAATTATAATTAAATTTTCGCTAAAATTTTCATTATAATTAACAGAAAAAGGTGTAAAATTGAATAATAAAGCGCAGAATTCTGACGAAATTTTGACTCGATTATGACGAAATTCTAGTGAAAATTTCCTGATAATCGAGTGAAAATTTCGTCGTAGAAAATACATTTGATGTCTTTGTTAAAGTTTACAGAAAATTTCACATTTTATTTGCAATTTTCTCGAAGAAAAAAAAAACAACCGAAAAAACTCAGGAAACTACGCGAACGATTATTGATATTTAAAGATATAATTTATTTTTCGAAGAAAAATTAAGTTATTTTTTTTCGATAATTACGATATTTATCACAAGAAAAACTCTCTTTAAATATTTAAATCAAGGAAAACTACTAAATGATTGTTCATATCTTAATGAAAAGAACATTTAACTCGGTTTAAATCTACTTTTAAAACTATGATATTAACCTAAATTATATTCTCGATATATATATAAATACTTTCATAATTTAAACACTATTTCAGGCATGATATACTTCTTAAATCCATTTTATCTGAGAATTAAACTGTAATAAATGGATCTTAGATGATAAAATATAAACTTTTTAAAGTTTTAAGGTTTATTTTCTTTAAATAAAATGGCTGACAAGCCGAAGAAACAGTACAAAATGGCCATAAAGTCCTTAACGTTTTCTCGATTTTAATTTAATTTTAACATTGTTTACCGCTTTTATTCTGATAAAAGGAATAAAAATAACCGTTCGGAGGTGAAATAAATAAATAATTTATAATTTTTTACACAAAAAAGTGGCATAAATTCTCCAAACATCTGCTTTAACAGATTAGTATTCTAGGAAGCGCGCTGGTGAAGTTAGCGACTTTTATACTGCCTTTTTTGCCCTCATAAACCTCAAAAAATTAAATTATAGCAAGGAGAGCGGACTTAGAAGTGTTTAATTCATATAATTAAACAGTTTATACTACTTAAAATCGCCAAAATAAGCAGAGATTCGAACCCAAACCCCCCGAACTCCGACTGCTCTATAAACCGGAAAGGCAATCAAGACGGAGCCGGAAAAGTAGCCTTATTAGTCACTTGTACATTGATAAAGTAACCTTTCCCCATGATAACCTTTCTAGCATAGTCATCATGTGTATAATGATACCAGAACCGGAATAGTCATTTCATTTCTGTTCATCCATGCGTATAAAAAGTATCGCAGTTAGCATGAGTGAACATGAAGCCGTCTATCTTGGACAACTCTTCAAGAAAAATCGAGAAAAATTGAAAAATTAGTTCAGAAATTTAGTTCAAAATCTATCCTATTTAAATCTACTTTTTTTAAACGTTTTTCCCCTACTTATTTCTGCAAGAATTGCAAAATCAGGAAGAGTCAATTCCAGTTTTCTACAGTAAGCCAGGCCTTTGGATCCATGCAAGTTACAGTGTGGCCTGGTCACTCTGTGACGTAAAATTCTCATCTGTTTCGTAGAAAACAGCTGCCTTTTCGCTCCCGTAACTATTCTTGTGGGATTAGAAACTCCCCTGGTAATTTTTTTCCACATTTAGTAAGCGTTACAAACGTGAAGAGAGAAAGAGAGAGAGAGAAAGATGGATGCATCATGTGAAAAACTTCTTTTTCCGTTTTCCGACCCACTTCATTTTAAAAACAGATCAACTAAACTCTAATTTACTCGTATAATTATAACTCTACTACTAATAATTTACAGAAAAACTTGTCTTACATTGAATAATTATAAAGTCATTTAACAAACCAACCTATACTTTATTGTCTACTGAAATATTCACTTACTCGACTTCTTCTTCGTCTTCTTTCTAATTATTTATTTATTTATTTATTTTTTTGAATTTTTTAAACTCCCAAATAATTTCCTTATTGAAATTAATTTATATAATTAAAATTCGGATGTAAATTTATAAATTTTACGGTTTTTTTTCCGTTAAATTACTTAAGATTTTCGGCCGAAAAACCACGATTTTCGAGTTCGATTCGTGACTAAATTCGTTGTTAGACACGTTTTAAAATTGGAAATATTTAAAATAAAAAGGATTTTTCTAAATTAAACGTGTTTAAATTTAGTAATAATACGTTTTCTGAGCATTTTACGTGAGTAGAAAATTGTCTTCGTGTCTTATTTACTCGAAAATGGTTGATTTGTAAGCAGTTTAAATGGATATAATAATGAAAATTACGATGTTTCCAGTGAAAAAAAATCAATTTTTTCCCCATTAGAAATTCCATATAAATGGGTAACTAACTAACTATGAGTGACGTATTAATAAAATATGAAAAAAAAATTTAAAAAAATTAGGGGGTGGAAGTAATTTTACTGTCCTAATTTTTCTATAAAAATTGATAGAATTTTTAAAAAATCTTATTAAAGATTGACATCTTTTAAAGATTTTTTTAAATAAAAAATTTCGTTCTTCAGCAGAATTTTTAATAAACGTAATATTTGGGTAGAACTAATCCCAATTAAGGTAATTTTCGGACAGCAAATAGTGAATTAATGTGATTTATCGCTCCTAATAAAATAAAATAACGTTTATCGGCATGGAGAAAGGAGAAAAAAATTAAATTTAAAAATTGTTTTTATTTTAAAAAANTTTTATATAATATAATTATATATATATATATAATATTACTTTATTTTTTAAATATTTAAAGAATAAGAAAAAATTAGAAGAGGGGATCACGCATAAAAAATTGTTTACTAGTTTTTAATTTGAAGGATATAAATAATTCAAACTTTTTGTAAGAACTTTATTAATAATTCAGGATGTAGTAAGGAAACATGGGCTAAATATTAAGGGAAGAAAAAAAAAGGGAAGAAAGTTATAGAAGAAAGCAAAAGACTTCATATTATTTCCTAATTGTTGTTTGAGGAAGTTCAATTTGAAAGTTTCTGAATACAAATTTAATGTTTTAGTATGAGAATTCTTCCTTACCTGTGGGCACATTTTGCACTGATATTTCCTACCGGTGCCATTGGTGCTTGCAGAACCCAATGCTGGACCTTTCGCTATAGCATTTATGGGCTGTGGTATAACTACCATGGAACCACTCGAAGATGGCGTCGATACTGGAGGACTCCCACTGCTACTGGTCCTGTTACCATGATTGCCATAGATGCCATGAATCTGTGAAGGCTCGATACTGCTTGCTCGATTATCGTCCAGACCAGATACTGGACCTATTATCAAAATATATCAGAATTGGTTTAATATTATACGATGTAAATTACAATTTTTTTCCATTATTAAACTATTGGCTCAGGATATGGGAAGGTTGGGTTTATAGAACCCATTTTTTTTTAATAGTGAAGAATTTTTAATGATAATGAGCTAAATTAAATGAAAATATCGCGATTTCGTTCGAAAATTTCATACCAGAATACCTCGTTTTATCATTTTTAAAGGGCGTACACCACTCTTTTAGTGTACGTAATTCGAAGTACTTTTCGATATATGAAACCCAATTTTATACTATCAAAATGATTTTAATAATGAGGAGCTAAGTTAAAGTTTCCTACACACCCGAACACCTCGTTTTAACGTCTTTTAAAAGGGAAGCAACCTTCGTTTAGTGTAAAGGTAAATCGAGGTACAATGCCTTTAGACTACTAAAACAACCGAACGAAGAACTGTAATAACAAGCATCTAAATTAAAGTTTAATACACGCGAAAATCACACCCGAACACCTCGTTTTAATGTTTCTAAAAGATTGCACCCCTGTTTACCGCATTAAAAAATGACAGAAATTAAATAGAAAGGTCAATGACTTAAAAATAATTATTACTTTCTACTAACTAAAATAGAAGGAGGGGGAAGAAAAAAATATTTTAAATTATTATTTATTTTTTTATTATTATTATTATTATTTTTATTTTTGCAGGAGGCATAATATTTATGTGGCGTTGTCCTTATGCATAATAAGTTTGTTAGCCGACAAATGATTCTTTGTTGGCATCGAAATTCAACCTTCGGGCAGTAGTTAAATGAGTAGAAAATCTTTTTTATCCTGCAACTAACTTGCTTAACTTAGTTGTTTGTTGGCAAGAATAGATGTCCGGTTGTCTCTTTTGATATACAAGCGCTGTCTTTTGTCAAGTTCTGTTTTTAGTTTTTAGCATCTGTCCCTGAAATAGCAATATGTGTTTATATCTGTTTGGGTTTGTTTATAGCATCAATCGTAATTATTTTTATTGGAGGGGCTTTTAACTGCAAAAAAGAAAAAGAAAACCCTATCAATTTCGTTCTTTCTTTAATACTTTTTTTCTTTTTTTAACGGGTTAACTTTGATTTAGGATCACTTAGAAGAGTAAAGGTGTTGATGCCAGGTTTCAATTCTCCCTTCCAAAAACTCTTTTAATTCTCTCGGGATGTTTTTTAAAATTAGGACATGAAACCGAATTAAATTCGAGATTTTTAACAGCTAGTTCTAATAATACTACATTTACAACCGATACAGGTACTTAAATACACATGTGATGCAGTCTTGTAAACGGTAGTGTGATAGGTTTAATCAGGTTAATCTTTACACCTTTCACTAGCGTTTTTTAAACTTATTACTTGTTCTTTTATCCAATTTAACTAATTTTGAGTATCTAAATGTTGTAAAATTTAATAAAAGCACAATTAAAGCTTTGGTAATTTAGTAATTATCATTAAAATCACTATACTTTATAACACCTCTAATCAAACTTACAGTAATAAGTTTTGTGAGGAATTTTTAAATTTATTACTTTTTTTTGAATGAATTTAACTAATTTAGAACATCAAAATGTTATAAAATTTAATAAAAACCTTATTAAAGCTTTGATAATTTAGTAATTATCATTATAATCGCTATACTTTAGAACACTTCTAATAAGACCACTCCTTAAAGTAATACGTTTTGTGTTCAATTTTTAAATCTATCATATATTCTTTTAGTCAATTTAACTAATTTACAGCATCTAAACGTTATTAAAATTAATAAAAACCCAATTAAAGCCTTGATAATTTAGTAATTACCATTAAAATCCTTATACTTTTCCTACTTCTCCTTACTAACTTACTAACAGAATAAACAGCAGAAAAATTTAGCTATTTTAATCGTTTTTCCATAGAATTTCTTATAAAAAAAATTTCCGAAAAAAGAATAAAATTAGTGTAATTCTTATTAATCTTTAAGACTCAATTAGTATATGTCACTAAATGGTTTTTACTTAACAGTATCATAGTAGACAACCTGTTCTTCTCGATTAAATTAAAAAATAATTTATTATCCCTTTATAAGAATTCAACTTAAAAAAAATTCCCTCTTACAAAAGAAGGAGGGTTTTTTCTTGCATTATATCCTTAACAATAGGACCCCTGCTCTTGTTTGAAGTGGATTTGTATACAGAGTCTTTTAGGCAGACCATGAACCTTAACTGTGTAAATATATAAAAAAAAGAACATAAATAGGTTATAAATACCTGACAGAAAGCTAACTTTTTAACAGCTAAAGTTCAAAATCAACAGATTTATAAAGAGAATTTGCAAATAAAATAATATAATTATGAATATTTTGATTATTTTTAATTAGAAACTAAGCATTAAATTTCTTTTATGTAAGTTATTTTCTTTACATTAACTCCATAAACTGATGAGTAATTTGAGAAAATGTAAGATAATGACTTTAATAAGTGAGATTTGATACTGTCCTGATGAATAATTTGAATAAATAATTTTTTTTTAAAAAAAGAATTTTTATATTTAACAAAGGAATTTTTTCCTTCTCTTCTAACGAAAAATGGCATTTAAATATAATGTTGGACCTGTTTCACCATACTTAAAATCTTTTAAATTGTTTAAACATGATTAGTAGAATATTTATGAGCTTTTAATAATGTTTTCCTTTAATAATTAAATATTTTTTTAATGATAATTGAACTTTTTGTTTCCTCAAATGGAAGACTTTTAATGCCTGATATGACTTTGTTAAGCCATTTAGCTGTATGAAACTTATATGTAATAGTGTTTACTTTTAATAAAAATGTCTATTCTTGTTAATTTTTGAAATTTTTTTAAAAAAATTTGCACACAAAGAAATTAATTCTTGCATAAACAATCCTAAAATATACCATGCTTCATCCCCTTCTTGAGTGTAGAAACTAAACTTATGATGGTAACTTGTGCAGTGTCTTAGGTTTCGAATCTAGATAATTAATGATGCATAAGGTTTATAGTGTTCTTTTAATGATTAAAACACTTGCTTTTACTATTAGAAGGGCAGCAGATTCGACTTCTTTGTCCTAACCAGGCATAACATCAACATAATTATCGACCGTCTCTTACTATTCTAACCAGTAAGGAAATGCTGGCCTCTGACAGACTATGTGGAGGGCCAATAGAGATCCCATGTCAATAAGAGGGGATGGTCCCCGGTACATAATGTGACGTTTTAACGCATGCTCGGTGCAAATAATCTTAAGTTAGTTTCCTACTAGCTAACAATGAAATGACAACCATTAATAATACATCTTATGTTCTAGATGCTTTAACTCTTAAACTTAAAACATATCTGCATATTAAATTTATAATAGTTGTGACACAAATCCTATTTTCCTTATATTCTAAATCATAAAACTTAACTAATTTTAACTATAATTAAATTTACAACAAGTCTACTTAGTGTAGCATCTACTTTCAAAGGCGAGTTAATGATATAAAGGCCTTAGAAAATTCATTCTAGTCGAAAAAATTACTGATAATAAACTAATTTAAGCTAAGTGTGACACGTAAATTGGACTTCTGATAGAAAAACAGGCTTAGTTTAGCCTTTATAACGAGTTATAACCGTTTAAGAAGCTATTCTTTGGTCTAACTATAACTGTAGTTTAAGTTACAACCAGTTATACTGATTTAATGCCCGATTATAGAGAAGAAATGGTAATTGTAGAATGCCACGCCAATACAAACAACATGTAAATATCGTATATACTTTTTTAATTTTTTGTATAAATTACCAGTAAAATGTAACTCATGCTAGCTACTGTTAATGCCTTCTATTGTGTTAATAGATAAATCATTGTGTATCGAGTAGCTAGATATTACATTAGTAATCTTTAAAAACAGACTAAAATCATCTTAAGGAAAACATGCGGAAGATATAAAAACCGGTCCAAGCAAAACGGGGTGGGTTTTTTTGGATGGTGTGCTTAAAGAGTTCTTACCTCTCCGGTACATCCCTTCATCTCTATTCGCCAACCCTTTGATACCAGGAGGAACAGTCGATTGACGCCATGCTAAACACGATCGTTGTTGCTCCAGATAATTTCCTCCAACATCCACGGCTTCGACATCGCCATATCTTTCTTGGTTAACAATTGGTTTATATTTCGGTTGTACTAGAAAATTTCTCAACTTTTCTAATGATATCATGGGCGTTACGCAGCCCATACCTTGCCTTCTTTGCATTTCCATCCTATTTTGGCCCTCTTGTCAAATTTATCATGGCGAGATTCTTCACTTACGGATCTCTTTGGCCAAACATACTGGACTTCTAAAATGGCAGACAGTGGACAGATAATGTCGATGATGGCGTGTTCGGCTTCGTTCTCCTGACGCGATGGGGAAGCATCGTTTCCATCCCCCTAGCTATATACGCCTCCCCCGTTGATGTAACGAAAGGGTTGAAGTGATGCTGTGGAAGCGAACGTTTTATCGGTAAAGGGTTGACTGTGTGCGCAGTCTGGTGTTCTGCCAGTCAAACACGCGATTATGTTCCACCAAAATATCAGCTTTTATTCATTTCACTAACGTTTAAGATTTCCTCCGACTATCCCTCTTATTTTTAACACGTTTCCTCACCTTTCTCACCCCACAAAACCTTCGCATATAACGCTAAAATATCTCATTCTCCACGTGTTTTACTCGCCCCTTTCCTTAATTCTCCGCTTATAAGGCTAATATATACCAAACTCTCCATCCACACGACTTCCATTTTGATAATTAAAAACATAATATATATATATTTTTTTTAAATATAACTCCACTCTTAATAAAATTTCTGATAATAAAACTAAGAAAATAAAGTAGTTAAACGGCATTAAGAACCGTTAAGAATTAAATTATTCGGATGCTAATTTAACTGGACACTAAATACTCTTATTACGACAGTCATTATCCGGACACTTAATCCGGTTAACCGGGCGTTAATTCTGTTAAATTAATAAGAAATTTATTTTATATCCGGTGCAATAATACCCAATTCCGATTAAACACCATCTCAAAAAAATCCCGACGTTTAAAACTATAAATTCTTCGCACTTAACACCATTTTACACGTTAAAAAATATTAAAATAAATTCATTTTAAGCTCCCGAATAACTTTTAAACACGTTCAGAAGCCCAATTTACATATAAAATTTTATATTAAAAAAATATAAATAAAAACCCTCGAGTTTTTTTTTAAACTCTAAGTTTTAATTAAAATTAATTAGAATAATTTATTTTAAAAAATAAATTAAATATTTAATAATAAAATCATTTCAAATTGCGCTAGTAGATGGCAGCAAAATTTAGTATGAGGGTGGAATTAAATTTTATCGATCATTAAACCAATTAAGTTAAATTAGAAAATTTACGAATTTTCTTGTTCTAAAATTTTCTATTCAATTTACCTTTTTGTAGAGGCGGAGTGGCATGTTGATCAGAAGTGTTCATCTTTGTCTGTAAAGAAAACGTAAAAAAAACAAAAAAAAAAACAAAAAAAATTGCATATAACAAAATTTCTTACAAAATTTACACATTTTTACATACAAAAAAATCATTTTTTAATATAATTTTACCATAAATAACACCGCAATTCCTCTTACAAAAGTAGCCTTGATACTATTGCCACCACGTTTATTCCCATCCCAATTATTAAAAACATGTAGCGAATAATAAAGAATTTAATCGATATTTTTGCATTTTCAATTAATAATGTGTTTTGAAATTTTACGAATATTTAAGCTCAAAATTAAAGTTTAAGACGTATTTATGTTATTTTTTTGGCTGTTTTAAACTAGAGTAATGATTAATTTTTTATTTTTGCCTTTACTTTTTAAGTTCTTATTATAACAGTTGTAGTTATACAGAGACGTTTCATAGTTTACGAGCTGATTTTTAAAGTTTTTAGAGTTAAGCTTAGGATATATTTGGAAAGTAGCCTACGAAAATTGGCAAGATCATTGGACAACAGACACTGTTAAAGCAATGGGATGCTACAACAAATGCACTTGACATATTTTCATTGTTATCTTCTAAGTGTGAAGAGGACTTCGAAAACTTCCAAAAATATTGCATTATATAATTTATTTTTAAGTTTATAACATTTAAAAAANTAGGTACGAATTTTTAATATAAATATATATTTATATATTTAAAAAAATTATTTATTTATTTTACATCGAATTGCTATTTTAAATATTATTATTAATGTGTAGTTATATATATGTATATATATAATGAAAATTTAATGCGATAAATGTTCATCAGATGGCGCCAGGATCTCGTGAGAAAAGAAAACATTGATCAATATGGGGTGTCATGGTTACAACAAAACTTTTACTCACCAGTCGATAAATAGTTTGAATGTCCATTTATATTAAATATAATATTCGATTTAATAGTTAATAAAGGTAAATTTTTCTACTGTCATTTCTTTACGCCATTTTGTAATTGGTTGGGATTTAGGATGAAGAGGAAGAAGAGAGAAGAAGGGAGAGAAATATATTTATCTATAATAAAAAAAAAAATAGAGAAGAAGAAATTCTCTGTGCTAAAGTAGATAAGTTTACAAAAGAAATATCTTAGAAGCAATTAGAAAATTTTCAAAATAATCCTTTCAGAGGATTTTTTTTCCTTCTTCTTAACATCCTCAATACAGGGATTCATTTACTGTTTTTCAAAATAATTCGTTAACTGTAAGAGTAAAAGTCGCGAAAATATACTAAACTTTTTATTATATTTTTTAAAAAGATTTTTTTAATAAATAAAATAATATTTAAAACAACTTTTCTACCAAAAAAATAAAGCGAAAACTATCCGAGTAATTAGAAAAATAAGGATCTTTCTCCCCTCCATAAGACTCTTTAAGAAGGTGAGATGCGACTTAAAAGAAGAGAATTTTAATACATTTATTTTCTTTTTTAAAAAAAATGGCTCCTACTAACAGGAAATCATCTAGAGGAATTCGAATAAACATTAACCTATTATGAGCCTGTTACGAGTTTTTAGCGGGTCCTACAAAGTGTTGGAATAAATCGTCACGTCAGTTAAGTTAAAGGATAGGCTATGGATGTATATAATTACCATGGCACTGATGCCATTACCGCCATTTAAATAGTTAAAAAATGCTCGATTTTTGTGTCGGACGGTTTCAAAAATGGCCCAGTTGAGGCATTTATTACACTCGTTAAATTTTTTGGGGCCTCGTTAAATATTTTCGAGTCTAAGAATCGGCGCATCTCGATGTAACAACGCATCACTCCAGGCTCTAAGCAGTTTGATCCCTAATTATCACTACTAAAAGTTACTTAAATGACAGAAAAAATAAATTATTTCTATGTTCAAATATATATATAAAAATTATCTGTAATGTATGCATACGTATTTTAAAATCGTCACGAAGTTTAGAGGCCTTCTAAGGAGCGATCGTAAGCGCGATTAAGGAGTTACGTATGCTTAAATAATTGTAAATTTGTAAAAATTCTCAGCCTAGAGGAGTTTAAGAAGAAATTTAAATGGATAATTTATTAATTAAACGTGTTTCGAGGCCTTTAGTGACGGGCGTAACTAATGTTATCAAAAGGCCTATTCATTGGTTAATTTAATAAGGTAATAACGATTAATTTCCCCGTTTAAATTGCTTAATGAATGAATGTAAACCTTAGAAGATGTTGTTTTAAATGTAAGGAATCGTTTAATGGATAATTAAGATTCTCATATATTTTTACTTGCCCGAAAAGAATCCGAAAAAAGATCCATGTACCGAGTTAAAATAGTAGTCGACGTTCTCAAAATAGTAACCGTATAATATGTTCTCCTTAAGAAATAGTAAGGTGCAACTAAAAATAATGTCTTTCTGAAACTTTCTGCAACTAAAATAGGCTCAAGACATCACAAAAATATACTTTTTAACAGTAATTATGACTTAATCAAGTTTTTCCCCCCTCGATGATGGCTTACGGTCCATCATCAATTTTCAAAATAAAGGGTTGTTTCCGATTTTTATAAACTTTCCCCCTTCAAAAAATGATAGAAAATGCCTTCTAGAAGTGCTCCAAAAGTGTATTATTCACGCATTAATCCATCATTAGTTCTATTGTTGAAGAATTTAGGGACTTGGTAAACGGTTCCTGCTGGATTATGAAAATTACGCTCCTAATCCAAGAAATCCTCTAGTCGGACAGTCGGAGAAGAATCGTCTTTTCATATATAATTCTTGGGTAAATATAATTTAATCCGTTAATTTTTTTTAACTTTATTATCCTTTGCTGGCAGGAGGAAAAAAATATATATATATATAGCGTAAACCAAAACAGCACGCCAGGAAGGTGGCGACAAAAGACCTCCTGGTGGACCCCTTCTATATAATTAGATTCAATGGGCAATTGAGGAAACGCGTTCTTGCGCTTCTTGCGCATAATGATGGAGGGTTGCAGAATGTATTGGAAGAATTCCTATCCCAATCTATACCATCGATTAGAGTGTATTAAATAACCTAACCTCTTCTGCATTAGTAAAATTGTGCTCTCTCACACACCCTCTCTCTCTCTCTCTCTCTCTCTCTCTCTTCCTCCCTCCCTTCAATTTTTTCTACATTATTATCTGCTTTGCTTATAAATTTCGACGATAAGTTGAAACATTTCTCGTCAAATATCATAAATTTAATTCCAGTTAAACAAGTAAATAAAATAAATAAATGGCGGATAACAATTACTAAACTGTTACTCCTGATAAAAATCTGGAATTCTTCCGAATTTTAAAAAAAAATAATTTACTTCTTTAATAAATTTAAAGACTACAAAATGAAGTTTAATTGGAGCTGGTTAGTTCGATATATTTTAAGAAAAAATAAATAAATAAAAAATCTATTTTTCTTCCAGGTTTTAAAAATTATAACAGAATATTCGCATTTAATAATTTGACATCTTGCCTCATTTCTGAAAATTGATCCGCCTATTAGAGGTGTATTATTACGGAAGTTTCCCTGAAAATTCCGATTAGAATGACTTATTTTCGTGTATGGTCGATACCAAACTTTGACTCTTGTGTTCCCTAAATAAATTAGGGAATTTTTTCCCCTTCTTTCTCTCTCTCTCTCTCTCTCTCTCTCTTCCTCCTTCGAATTTTTTAACGTAAAAAAAACGGTAAAGATTTGTAGTTTGAGGAAGTAAATATCTGTGAAAATAAAATATGCAGGAGGGAAAATGACTTTTCCTCTCCAGTAAACCCATAGACTGGTATAGATTTATATTCTTTTAAAGTTCGGTATAAAACGAACGAAGTCTGTGATATACACCGAAAGAAATGTAAAAGGAAGATATCAAAATAAAATTTTTTCTTTCTCTCTTTCCCCTCTTTTCATTGAAAATCTATCGAAATTTTAAATTTTTATATATTTGATAAATTCATTACGTATCTAATTTACGGACAAACATACAAACGAACGGTTTAAACTTCCGTATGAATTGAAAATTAAGCGTGTAAATCTTCGAATAAACCGATAATATTCATTAATTTTCGGATAAATCGAGAAAGTTATAGACAAACAAACGGGTAAACGGAGAAATAAAACGTTAAACCACATGATAAACCGGCGGATACTTTTATAAATCTTCGGATAAATCGACAAACGGGAGTTAAAATTTTCGGTTAAACCGATAAATAAACGTTTAAACCATAGAATAAAATGGCAAATAAACGTTAAACTTTCGGACTAACCGACGTACGAACGGTTTAAAATTGGATAATCGACGAAGATTTCGAATTTAAACGTCGTTGCACGCAACGAACACGAGCCTTTTTAAAGCTAGAAAAGTATACCAAAACTTTAAAAAGTAGCCTAAAATAAATTGGCACGTCGAAGGGAAATTTCTAACGAAAAAAACTGGACAATTTTAAATTAATTTTCCTTCAACGATGGTTACAATATGGAAGAGTGAAGTGGAGTCACCGTTGGAGCATCTCAATTGAATCGGAATGTGATGTATGTCCGTTTTCGACCAGAACCCACTCTCTAGAGATTTGTAAAGATAGAAATGATCTTCAACCAGGAAGTATCTCTTAACATAACAACGAAATAATAAAACGTTAAAGCGAGGGAACGTACAGAAAGGGAGAAGAAAAAAAACCAAAACCCAAATGGAAATTATGATAATAAACTAAGGTTTAAAGTAATTATTTATAGATTAATTAAATAAATAGATGAAATTTCTTCTCATTAAATAGCTATTTAGCATTAAGTGCGTGTGTGAGATATCCTTCTATCCCCGCTGGCTCTTGCATCTGTCCCAAAATGCTTGAAGAGATTCTCCCCGCTGTGATCACCTGACTGAAACACTATAAACACTTCCAAGAACAACTTACATAATGTTAACGTCTCTTCTTATCTATAATATATATATATTTTTTTTATTCTTGTGTATAAAAAAATGAAATCAAAGTATTGTTCTTATGGCAGGAAACAGTTCTGTGTGAATTACTTACTAAAAATGCGACCATACAGACTTCTCAACTGATGTGTAAAACACTATCGACCGATAATAAAGATAAACGGCTATAAATACACCTAAAAGTCCTCTAATGTTAATTAATATAGTGTTTAGTTGGTTAAAAAATGGCTAAAATATCATTTTGTGGATATTAAAATCTTGTAAAATCTCTCTTAAAATTTCGAATTTAATATGAAAAATCTTCTCTTAACAAATTGGGATTTTTCTAACAACATTTGGTTAGAAGTTAACGGCAGAGTTGTGGTGAGTAGGCACATTAACGCGTTATTTTCGTGTTTAAAAAACGTAGGAGGGCCAAATTTATGTAATATTTAACACGTTAAATATGTCAATTTTAAGGTTTTATAAGGTTTTTTTTATTTGATGGAAACGAATCAAATTTTGTAGAGAAATCACCTTAACGATACGGTTATGAAGCATTTGCTTATTAAACTATAATAAAGTGGCTAATATAAATCTCGACTAACGTTATTATGTAAAATTATTGTCAAAAAGTGAATTTAGCTTGTTAAAAGTTCTTATATAAGGCAAAAATTACTGAATTCTCGTGTATAAAGTGCGTCAATTTGGTGCGTAATTTCCAATTTTTATGTAATTTAATACTAAAAAATGCGTTTTCGAAGTGTAAAGAATGCAGTAAAAGTTTCATTTATAAGAATCTACAGCAACATTATAGCTGTAGGAAGCTGCAATGACAAGTATAGCTGCGGTAACAGGAATATACAGTAAAATACAACTAAAAGAAAGGGTATAATTAAGATTATAAGTGGAGGAATCTATAGTAAAGAGAGAGGCCTTTAATACATACAGCAATCTATAGTAAATAGGGGCCTAAATGTAGCTCTTCATACGTATGAAAATCTACGTTTCGCATAAGTCGGAAAGAATTAGCAGGCCTTTCGATAGGAAAAATCGATGGAGCGTATGACCAAGAGGACCACCAAGGGCCGCTTCTTTGCCAATTAATGATAGTCATTTGACATTCGGGGGGCCTCCGGGAATCTCCGGGCACTACGTATTCACACCATTTGCTTACAACGTTTTCTAGCGGGGAGTACAGAGAGAGAGAGAGAGAGGAGAGAAAGACCCTTTGAATCCCGGGAAAAATTCATAATTAGAAATTCACATTTTGTGCCGCGACAGAAGCGAAAAATTATCATTACAAAAGAATAAATAACTCTTCGTATTAAGACAATATGCTAGCAGTTAGTTCGCCAAACAATCGATGCCATTTTTCTTCAAGTTTGAAGTCGAAGTGGTTTAACTTCCAACCAAGAATTTATTTAAATTTGTTAAGATTTTTTGAATTTTATTTCGAAATTTTTCAATTTTTTTTCTCCCCTTTCTTAAATTTTTACTTGTTTATTAAGCGATTTCCAAAACCCATTTTAATCGAGTGTTTTTGGTATTCGAAAAAGAGTATTTTTCGATGCTCCAAAACCACGAAAATCGAGAATAAAATCAGTCATTAAGCTTTCACGAAAAGGAAAGTTTTTAACAAAGTTTTAAACTCGGGCAAAACTATAAGATTTTTCAATATATATATTAAATATTTAAAATTTGTAAAGAAAAATATTCTGTAAGATTATCCGAATTTTTAACATCAGCCTATGCGACGAGGTGTGATATAAATTTGTTTAACAACTCGGCAAAGTCTGATATTTAAAAAATGATCATAAATTTAAACATGTTGTTGGAAACCCGACTTTTTGGACCTATATTAGGATAGAGAAACTATTTCTGTTGCTAGTGAGATCCTTATTTTAGAAAGCACTTCCGCACCGATGGCATTAGAATGAAGATTTCTCCTCCGAACAATTCCAAGACGTCTTCATTTCTAACATCGGTTTTATATGTCACACGGTGGTCATCCCCATTTTCACCTGCCTCAAAAACTTTCCAGAAAGCATAACTTCCTCATAAATAAATAAATATAAAAAATATATATATATATATATGGAAGAAGGGAAAGAAGGAAGAAGAAAAAAAAAGAGGGACCATCCAGAAAATTCTCAATAAATTGATCTCCTCGATTCGATTTGGAAAATCTTACAGATTTTACTTCTTCTTGTATCTATGTGTATGTGTTCGGCGTTAAGCTTTACAAGATTATCTTTCCAAGTTAGAAAAAGCTTGTGTATAGTCTGGCCACCGCGTCTGTTACTTGACAAGAGCACAGCACTATGATTGATGATAGTTCACCCGCCCCTCACAAGCACTATCATTTTTGTAATCCCCCAACAGTTCTGCAAATTTTACAGATGGATACGTAACTACGCACAGAACTTACGAAATGACTAAAAGACTTATAAAATTATATCTTAATTAGATTAAAAAACGTATATATATATATATATATATAAGTTATATATTAAGACCCATTTACGCACGTTTCTTGGTTAAGAATTTTTTTAACTCGACACATTTTTGTCGTAAAAATTGTAATTTATGTAATGTTTAATGGCCCTTTAATAATTTTATTGGTATTTTTAGGTTATATTAAAGTTTCGGATTGATGAATTTCGTAGTTTTCTTTAAAAAAAAAAATGTTAAATTGTAAAGTAAAATAAACACAATTTATGCACTTACCATTTATCTATCACTTAACCCATATCGTTCATTTATATCGATTGCAGCCCCCCTTTTTTTTAAAGATAAAATTTTCTATGCAATCTATAATGCCGAGAATCATAAATTGATAATTCTGCGGATGTTTCTACATACGATTTTAGCCTTTATAACCAAATTCCGACACATCGCACCACCAGAAACTAATCCAAACCCTCGCCAACTCATTAATTCGATTATCATTTTACACTTCTTTTCCACTAAGTTCGATGAGTTTTGAGCTAAGTTTAGACTTAATTAAACCAAGATTTTTAGTTGAATTAATGAAATGTAAGGTTTGTTTGGTTTTTTTTTAAGTTAGTTCTCATCTAGCCGCTTAAGATATGAGTCTAGACTTGATCTGTCTAAGAAATTGGACTAAATTTCTACCCAGATAACTATTACCCTGACAGAAATAGAAAGCGAAAAAAAGAAGATTAAACCAAATGGAAGAAAGAAAAGAATCGGAAAAAATCCCAAAGGGAGAAAAAAGCAGAGAAGCCGGCACCCAGGGTGACTGTAGGGCACGCTATCAACACAACCTGATTGATCACCAGAGGACCAGATCGAAACGTAATATATGTCTGGCTGTGGTATTTACCGCTTTACCGGTTACAAACTAAACATCCCCTTGTTATTTTGAATCCATATATAAGAGAAGCTTTTAAAGAAGTGTTTTTGGCTGTGTAATTTCTTTACCACATTCGAAAAATAATTGAATGAACTGAGTTTTCTTTAACCAACACTCGACCAAATTAAGCTGAAAGATTCGCGTGTCAGATATTGTAAAAATTTTGCTTTTTTTCCTCCTTTATTTATTTTTTTTCTGTAAAAAGTCAAATCGTTTCTTGAAGTCATATATTTTGCTATAGAAATGTGTTTTCTTATGAATAATTATTAAGAAATTTTCAATGTTTGTCCCATTTAAAAATGAGTTCTCCCTCTCTTCCATGTTGTAGCAGGAAAGTAGTGGTAACACATTTTCGCCGCAGAATTGCATATGTGCATGGCAACTGGCCAAACATCGCAGGTGAAACTGGGTACAAAATCGTCGCCAATCGTAAAATAAAAGTTCAAGGCAAAAGATTGCTTTTGATTAAAAGAAAAGTACGAGGAGAGGAGGGGAAAAAACACGCGAAAAAAAAGCGGTTCTCCATTTAAATATTGCATGCGAATCTGAAGAGTTATTAATAAATTAATCTCTAAAAACCTTACATTTAAATGTTTAAAAGGTATGAAAAAAATGTATTTTTCTATAATATATTTTAAATTGCTTGCTTTCTGCCATCTCCGATTTAAGAACGTGCATGTTTAAGCGTACGCGGAGTTCTTTAACGTTACGACTTTTGCCCGTGTTTATATTAGTTGTATAGGTAATTATTGTAATTATGTTGAATGTATGTCTTTCTACATATTGCCCTTATCTCTTCCTGCATCGAAGGAAGACGTTGCAGAGAACGTATCACGCGCGATTATCCTAAGTTCGTATAGGAAACCGCTTAATCATAGTAACGTTACTACTCTAGGGAGAAGATTACAATAAAGCTTCCGCTAGGAAAATAATAAATTTAATAAATTACAAATTGAATTTCAATTGTAAAGTGTAATGCAATTCGTCTATAATTTCTACAAGAATTGATCTGGCACGCAAACCGCACAGATGCTTCGATCTTTTTTAATGAGTCAGGAGAATATTCGACCGAAAATATCGTCATCATCTATCAAAAATATCAACGAAACTCCGAACATTTCTAGGATTTAGATAATGGAATAAAACGAAGGTAACCCTAAGGCTATATTTGTAAATCCTACAGCAAACTCGATCACGTGGTTAATTTGATAAAGATAATCCGTCTAATTACCCTTAAAGGCAATTACAAAGCGGAGGGGTTTAAGGAGTACGAGTTAAAAGTGGACCGGACTAGAAGCGATTTTGTATTTGTAAACACAGTAACACGTGCTACTATCGAATGGGGAGCGACGTGTGGGTTTATAAAATGATTATCATCATACCTCCACTCCGTTCCACATATAATGTACATCATGGTTATGGTCTGCCATCATGGACATCCAATGTACTAAACCTGAAGACGGTGAACCGGGTCGAGTTGATGATGTATTACCAGAACTCTTTCCATGTGGGTCAGGTGCGGGCGACCAAACCAACGCAGGTTTCTATACATAAAAAATTAATTAAACAAAAACAACAACAACAAAAAATTTTATACATAAATTTTCAACTATTTTCACCTAATTTTTTTAAATTACATATTTACCGAATACATATTTGGCGATCCACCAAAGCTCCGTAATCTGGAGAAAGATTGTTTAGATGGAAAAAAACCATAGGGATCACAAGTAGTGCAATTAGTAGATACAGGTGTCTCACTACTTTCCTGTAAGTTACGGCGAAACTGTACAGGAGTTTGGTGTAGTTCCACACACGACTGCATGAGAGAAACAGGGCAATCCTTGCCGACGTGCAGCGTCATTAAAGGCGCGGCTGCGCTCTGACAGAGAACACGGTCCGTTCAACATATTTGTAGACACTGCTCTGTTCTACATGAGCAGTATCCAATTGGGTAGGACGTAGAAGCTATGGCTGACGACTTTTTTTTTCTATCTTTTGCCTAGGGCTTGATCTTGGAATAATTGAGGTAGGTTTTTGTCGCATACAATGTTTAGGAGGAACCTACTTACATCCGACTACATAGTCGGATAACGAACGCTTTTCTCACCTCACAGAAGAAAAAAAAAAAAAAGGAAAATTTTCATATACGTAACCGAATTTTCAGTTAATTCTAGGAAATCCGTAACTATAGCTGAAGGTTACAGTATGCCAAATGTGGCTACACGCCATATAACCATCATTTACATTTGGGCAAAGGGGGTATTGTGAACACGCAAATGGATCGATTGTTACTTTGGTATCTAGGGTGTTTTATAGACGGGGACGGCCCATAACAGTGTTTTTCCAAACAACAATGTCCCGATACAGAACCACCGCACTGCGTCCTACTGATTGGCAGTTATAGTTTTAAAGATGTTCGGCTTTTAAATGAAGCGGAAAGTTGATTTTCGGTGGCACTTAGCCAATTAACTCCAAAAGCCAGCAGTTAAAAAGTCATTTATCTTCTACCATGGCCTCACTTCTCTGCTTTTCTTAAAATTATCTTCTATAATATTTTAAATGGAAATGTAAACTCTATTTCGATATCTTCGAGAAAACTTTATATTTATATCAATAACTCTAAAATTTATATATATTTATATTTATTTTTTAGCCCCAACAAAGCGATACTTATCTACATTCGTTTTGACAACTAAGAGCGTACTTTAAATAACGCGCAGAGTGATTAGGTGCTTAAATAGTTAACATATCTTTATGAATAATTCTTCTAGTTATACACAACCATGTACATGTTGATGTCCTTTAATAATTTAATTAATTTATTTAATATTTAAACTGATTTTTTCACCTCAAACAAACCGTTCTACACGTTACCGGCGCCGTTCTAGATTATCCTTTATCCCGATTTTAATCATTTAAAAAGTATCCAATAACTATAAATTTTATATAACCGATTCTACATTTACTATCATCAATCATACATAAAAGGAAATATAACATATATATATATATTTTTTTTTATTCAGTTAACGATAATTAATATCCATTATCACTTTACATAGATAACTATCGTATCGAATGATACCATTTCCTTTATTTAAGGATAGACTGTATATAAATTTATATATATATATATATAATAGCGTTAATTAAGTATAAGCTGTAGTCTGGAAAATCATAGAAATTCAGAGATTACGAGTAGTAAATACGTTTCGATAAGTTTCCTACGAAAGAAAAGCTAATGATAAGATTCAATTTCTACTTCGATCAGAAGGATTACATTATAGGAGAATCTTATCGAGAGAAAAAGTTCTCGTCAATTAAAGTCTAACGGAACAAGAGTAGAAACGATCGACTCAAATAAAGAAAAAGAAAAAAGGAAAAAAAAAAAGACACAAAATTTTCAAGACTTATTCATCAGAAATAGGGATTACCATGTTTCGCATAATCTTGTTCTTGAGTCATAATTAGCCAGGTAAATTAACTCTGCTATTTGTTATCCCTGTGGAAATCAACAGACCTTTACTGATCTGAATTTTCTTTAACTTTTCTTTAAAAAGGAACTTTTGTCCAATCAACAATGAGTATTTTGAAAGACTGTTCAAATCAATATAGTCTTATCAACTATAGTAGGTTTGGGATTTACAATTCGACTTGTAATGAACACGACAAGATTTACTTATATTCCTCAGGGCAAAGATATGTTGACAATCTGTGAAGATTTTTTTTTTAGTTTTTTTCTTTTTTATTTCGTACTGATTCGATTGCTGTCTGCATGTTTCTTGCTTTGAGATTTCTACATTTATATATATATATATATATTCGTGTGTGTGTCTGTGTCTGTATGTGTGTGTTGTGTATGTTGTGTGTATGTGTGTGAGTATGCGCTAGTTTTTTTTCCTTGCTTGAAATTTTAAAACGCCAAATAAGTTATAAAGGTTTTATGAAATGCCTTTGGGTGTTAAAAAGAAAACTTTATGAAATGACATCGGAAATGATGTCCTATCTCTATATGTATATATATATATGAGTTCGAAATATTGATAGTCAGAAATTCAAATTTGATATTTATCATTTTGTAAAATAATAAAAATTTAAATTTCTCCAGGAGCCGCTTTCTTTTTTCTGTTTGGTTTGCAGATTTCAAAAATTTTAATGTTGCGAACTTTTTTTTTTCTTCCTTCTTTTCTAACTCTTTTTTATTTTTATTTTGTTCTTTTGCCTGCTAAAAATAAAATAAATCATAGACTATTCAAGCATCTTGTTCTTAAGGATGTTCTTATATAAGTGTCTAGAATTCCGGAAGAGGTACGTCTCCTCCCACAGGATCTTCTTTTCCATTCTTTCAGGATGCTGGAGAAAAGTTGTAAGCAGACTAACTACGCTGGAGATAAGTTTAAATCAACAAGTGCAAGAGAAGGGAGGGGGTCTGATAGAGCTGTATGGTGACCCATATGATGGTTTTTTTACAAGGACTTAATTTCTGTTGACCAGACGTTCACAGCAGGTTATTGGATACTTCAATGTAAAACTCGTCTTCCGTGGGTAGATCAGACGTTCTAGGCGTGGCAGATGAAAGAATAACAGTTATTTATAATATAAAACGAGTCTGATGAGTAAAGTTTTGTTTTATATTAGAAAACTTCCAAACATATAAATAGGCAGTATCCAATAACACTTGTCTTTCAAAATAAGAATGCAATTTATTTTCCAAACCAAATATCCAATTAGTTAAACGTGAAAAATATAAGACTTTACGAATTTAGGATTAGATCTCTTGAGATTTACAAAGCTGTCATGATTTATTGGCATGCAAAAGGTTTATATTTTTTTATATGTCATTGTCACTGCAAACAGATTTCTCGAGAGACTATGTTACTTGACGTTGTTAAAAACACTCTTCAAGTTCAGATGCTTTCTCGAAATGCATTTTTCCTATAAAAATACTTGCAAATCAGATTGTGATTTCTTAAAAACAGATTATTTTGTTCGTACAACAAGATCGCTTAAAGGTAACATGGCCGACTGCTAAATAAATGCGTAAATACCATTCTAATATAGCAAAAATTTCCCATTTCCATAATTGATAAAGTCATTTACTTAACATACATATAGAAATTATCAACCTACAGAGTTTTTTTCGGTAAATTTCCTTCAAATTCTATATAATTCTAAATGCCTCTCTAACCCCTTATAAGTGAGCTTAATATAAACTAATACAATAAAATTTTACCTCAAAAGTATCTAAAAATGTAAAAATTTCTCATTTTATATAATTTATAGAATTTAATTTTATTTATTTAAACGACGAATACGCGAAGATTTCACTCGCACTTTTCAATTATCATAACTCCTTATCCGTTTAATTCGAATGTAATTAACCGAAATCTCGAAGAATTTAGTACCATACAATGCATTAAAATAATAGAAAAATGTACTTTTATCATAATTAAAGATTATTTTTAATATAGAGTAAACAGAGTAATTAGAAACACGCCAAAGTTTCGAGTGTGTTTTTCGAACACTATAACTCCCCCCCTCATTCAATTAATCGAATATAATTATCCTAAGTTTAATAAATTATTATTTTATCGAGGGATACATAATAAAATTTATGTTGATTAGACTATGCATTCTTCCATGACAAATATTTGCGTGTTCAAGAGCAGTAAAGTCAAACCTAGAATACTTGTCATGTCCCCGCTAAACAAGCTCTGTTACAGAAACTAATGTCGAAATTTGTTTCATGATTATCTTCGAAGATAATGGCTCTTTTAACTTTTATTAAATAATCACGAATTAAACTTTATTATTATTATTTTTCTCCATCTTTTTTTTCTCGTATATAACGATAAAAGATCTTTTAAAAAAATATAAGGGATTAAGAAATTAACTTTTGTGATAACAAACTATTTATTCAGTGGAAGATAAATAAAATTTTTTCTTTCTCTCTTTCCCCTCTTTTCATTGAAAATCTATCGAAATTTTAAATTTTTATATATTTGATAAATTCATTACGTATCTAATTTACGGACAAACATACAAACGAACGGTTTAAACTTCCGTATGAATTGAAAATTAAGCGTGTAAATCTTCGAATAAACCGATAATATTCATTAATTTTCGGATAAATCGAGAAAGTTATAGACAAACAAACGGGTAAACGGAGAAATAAAACGTTAAACCACATGATAAACCGGCGGATACTTTTATAAATCTTCGGATAAATCGACAAACGGGAGTTAAAATTTTCGGTTAAACCGATAAATAAACGTTTAAACCATAGAATAAAATGGCAAATAAACGTTAAACTTTCGGACTAACCGACGTACGAACGGTTTAAAATTGGATAATCGACGAAGATTTCGAATTTAAACGTCGTTGCACGCAACGAACACGAGCCTTTTTAAAGCTAGAAAAGTATACCAAAACTTTAAAAAGTAGCCTAAAATAAATTGGCACGTCGAAGGGAAATTTCTAACGAAAAAAACTGGACAATTTTAAATTAATTTTCCTTCAACGATGGTTACAATATGGAAGAGTGAAGTGGAGTCACCGTTGGAGCATCTCAATTGAATCGGAATGTGATGTATGTCCGTTTTCGACCAGAACCCACTCTCTAGAGATTTGTAAAGATAGAAATGATCTTCAACCAGGAAGTATCTCTTAACATAACAACGAAATAATAAAACGTTAAAGCGAGGGAACGTACAGAAAGGGAGAAGAAAAAAAACCAAAACCCAAATGGAAATTATGATAATAAACTAAGGTTTAAAGTAATTATTTATAGATTAATTAAATAAATAGATGAAATTTCTTCTCATTAAATAGCTATTTAGCATTAAGTGCGTGTGTGAGATATCCTTCTATCCCCGCTGGCTCTTGCATCTGTCCCAAAATGCTTGAAGAGATTCTCCCCGCTGTGATCACCTGACTGAAACACTATAAACACTTCCAAGAANCCATTACTTCTTTTGTCATTTCATTTCTTTACATTTTTAATAATGATTAATAATGCATGATAATGAGACAGATGGTCATCAATGTTTCAAATTAATCCAGGATATTTCTGAACAAGAGATATCGAACGGTTCCTATTAAAAAAAATACGATAATAATTATTACCAAGAACGTTGATTGCAAATTGTCGAAAATTATTTGAATATTCTTTAATTGTTAGAATTTAACTTTCCGAATGGAAGCTCTAAAGAAAAAAAAAAGAAAAGGGGGAGAGAAAAAAAGAAATGTCGACTTTCAGGAAAAAAAAAAGTATCAAATGCCTACAAAACTTATTAAAAATCTTTCATTCTTTTTTTTTAATTTTCCTTTTTCTCTTCCATACAAACCAATAGGAAAAGAACACCTTCAGGAAATTAAACTAAATTGCTGAAAGTTAAGATTATTAATGCGATCAAAAGGGAAGCGTTTGAATGTCTTTATTGCCATTTAATCTAAGTTAAACGAAACTGTTGCTGTATTAATTAGTAACGTAGAGTAAAGTAAAGAAAATATTGAAGTAAAGTTTCCCCCTACTGGCCCATCTAATCACAACAACTAGGCTACTACTACTACTACTGGTGGTGGATGAGGGTAATACTTGGAGGCCCCCTATTTTTTACTTGTATACGGTTTACGCTCCGGTACAATATAACAAGTGGTGAAGGTAAAATGTTCCTTTAACACAGACCAACATTGTATAAGCTTATAAAGAGCAAGAAAGAGAAACGGGGCAAACAAAAATCTTTGTAAGTCGACTATGTTAAAGAGTAACGCGTCAATCTCGGAACTACAGAGATAAGCGCCGGAAATTTCCGATATATCAATTTTTTACGCTCTTTTTTTTTTACCGATTTCTGTAGCGGTGTAGAGAATGTAGAAATTTTGGTTTTACACTAATTAACATTGTAGAATTAAATAGGGAGCGAGAAAGACGTGAAAACACGAATGTCATCGCAGCGAGTTACAATCAATCTTAGCAAGAATAATCATAAAATAAGTAGAATTTTAAGTAATTTTCGCTACTTTATAGATAGAATTGGAACAGAAAAAGTGTTATTTAATACAGAAAAAGGAAAACCAAAGAGAGAAAAGTATTACAACAAACAAGAAGAACGAGAGAGAGCTTTGAAACAGATTAAAATATAGTAACAATTCTCGATTTATAATAAATATCAAGCCTATAGAAAAGGCCAAGTTTTTCCAGTTTTCTAGCAAGATTTAATCCTAAGAATAAACTTTTAACTGACAGTCATTGCTCTGAACGGAGCTGACATCTAGTGAGTAATGAAAGAACTATTCGTTCTTGATTGATCATTTTTTAAAGAGAAATGGAAAAATTTTCTTAAAAATAAATTTAATTAAGTATATATATATATATATATTTAAAAAAAAAATATGAAAATTTTTA
>NW_019385721.1:9108-17055 GCF_000671375.1 Centruroides sculpturatus | reverse complement strand
TAATTTATATAATAATAATAAATTATATTTATGCAATAGAATCTTTATTATCTATTAAATAAAATTGAAATCATTTTAACGCATAGAAAATATATTTATTTATAGATTTTTAATTATTTATTTATGTCGGGAGTATTTGAAGTGTCGATAATATATCAATATATTTATATCAAATTTTAATAAGTGCTAAATGTAAACAGTTCGAAAATGTTTAATAAATAATATCTAAGCTTCTAGTATTATTATTGTTATTATTAAATATATTGATTTTTATTAAGATAATTAATTTTAAAAAAATATAAAAATTTGAGTATATACTTTCCTTTTTTTTTTGCTTGTTTATAATAAAATTGAGGGATTTTTTTCCTAATTTTTGATATTGTTTTCTTCGATGAAGTATAATAAATAAAGAGTATAGCTAAAAACTTTATCTATTCATAATTTTACAAAAGTTACGGGTGTTTTTTTTCTTCCCCTTCTACCTTTATTTTATTATATAACACTCGAAACAAAAGGTATCCGATTATATTACAAGTCGGTACATTACTATCTTAAAAATTAAGAATGGAGAATGTTAATGGAAATTTAGTAACCTGATATTCATTCATAAATAATTTGGTAAGGATCGAATTAGATCGAATATTTTTCGAGATTAAGTTAAATACCCCCAGAAAGAATTCTAACACCTATACTAGTAATGGGATATAAATGACATTTCCAGGTTGCATCTCTTAATGGGGGATTTGCGTTTCTATTCCTGTTTGATGCTAGTAGTAGGGACCATCATCTCGACCTACCAACATGAACAAAACTCCCGAAAAAAAAAATAAAAAAAAAAAAGAAAACATTAAAAAAATCGAAGCGAATACATCAATTCTTGCCTGTTTGTTTTCTTAATATCCAATTTCTTTCTTGGCGTACAAGTTTTAATTTGTTTTTCTTTCCTGGCATCTCTGTTAAATTGATATTTAACAAGTTTATTAATCAGCTGCTAAAGTTCTAAAAGTCTTCGGCTACTCGAATATTTTTGTTTGCCACTTCTCAATCGAGACTTTTATAATACATATATCAGCCCTTAAGACATTAAATTCAACATCGATGTATAGCCAATCAATAATAAGCATTGAGAAAATAATATTCTAAGAAAAGAATAGAACAATTATCTCTCGAATGACGATTATCTTAAGTAAAATATAGTGAAGTGTGTATCGCGGAACCGTAAAAGCCTGGGGCTAACCACTTTTCTAGCAATTTTTTCCGCAATATTACATTGAAAGAATTGTAATTCTTTTTTTTTTTACTTGATTTTTTTCTCTTCTTCTTCTTCTTCTCTTCCATAGTCGTTAGTATTAATCTAACAAAATTACCTGCCAAATAAGTTAAACAAACTCCTTGTTTGTTACAATTATTGAAAAGTCGGATTCTCTTTTCTTCATTACAAAAATAGCACTGTAGTTTTGACGCAGTTCGTTTGATTTTAAAATAAACGTTAGAAAAGAGAGAGAGAAAGAGGGTGATTTTTTTAAAAGATAGTCTAACCTATTTTATTTTAAAAACAAACTTTTCATGAACACAAACTAGCGATGGTGGGGGGCGATGTTTAAATGTAAAAATGATCAACGCGTCGTAACGTTGGCTCTATTTAAAAGAAAAGAATTAAAAAAAATTCTTCTCTTCATTAAATTATTACTTAATATTTGAAAAATATATTCAAAGACACGTGTTTTATTTTATATTAATTGATATTTTTAATTTTATTTCTATATAAATTTACATTTCATTCCGGTTATTTACAACCGTTACAAAACTTATTTATTGTACTATACAAGGGAATTTCATCCAAGAAATTGCCATTTCGAATAAAAATCTCATTCTCCTTCCATTCAACATAAATTTAGAAACGATTCTGTACATTTATATGTATATTTATTTATTTATTTATTTATTTATTTATTTATTTATTATTGTCATATGTTAGTTATTTACCACGTTTAAAATTTTTTTAACCATTTGCTCTGGNTGCATAAATTTAAAGAAATAAAATAAGCAAAAAAAGTAAAAGAAATGATGATTAGGAAGGAAAAAATATATATATATTTGCAATTTTCCACAACTTGGAAAATTACATTTTTTTTTTCTATATAAAGATATAAATATTTTTGTTTTCGTTTTAAAGTCGCGATATTTTATAAATTGAAATAATTCGAATTTAAATCAGTAAGAATATAACTTCATCCATTTATATACTATATATATGAGATGTTTAGTGAACAAAATACCACTTTATTCCCTCCCTGCTTGAAATCGAAAAGAGGAAGTATAGTAAATCGCGCTCGGGACACAAGTATCGATTAAGTAATCAAGAACAGGATTGGAAGGGGGCGGCACAGACTCGAATCCTGGTCCTGCATGTTGAAAAGTGAGCAGAAATCAATGAAGGAAAACGACAGGGATTTCATCTATATTACACACAAATTCTTTCATGGAAAAAAAAGTATATATATATATATATATAGGTATAAAAAATAATAATAATATCCAGCCGAAAAGAAGTTGATGACAGGCATAACCTATGCCGCTTGACTGCTTACATTCAATGCAATTGGTAGCAGGCCTATATCTGTAAAGCGATTCCACATCAACTATCGCAAAAATTAAAGTCTACTCACTTCTACAAACAAATTCACTACAGTTACAGAGCCTCATTCTTATGGTATGAGGGATTAGTATCGCGAGCCCCTTTCCCCGGAGCGACTTAAATCCTGCAGCTGTCTACTTGCCTACAGCTATGGGATCATTAGACTTGATGTCCAGGCTAGCTAGGTGACATTTTGCCCCTTTCACAACGCATGCCTTCTGGCTCGGTTCTTTTTTTCCCCTACCCTAGCTCATCCTAACCCGTCTTGTACTGGCTCTCCGCAAATTCTTTTGCAGCGACGTCTTTATCACAAGCAGAAGAAAACTTTTATATCGGCGAAAAATTACGCTCCAAGATGCCATTGCTGATATCTTTTTTTTATAACTCTAATTAATAGAATTAATGCAGGTAAAAATCCGATCAAAAACTACTTAATATGCATAATACTAATTAAACGTTTTGCATCGTTTTAGCTTGTCAAATTTTATATAAAATGCGATCGTAACGAAGATAATAATCATAACTTCGTATCGGAGGCACTAAACAAATTTACTTTAATAACAATTCCACGTAATTTCGAGGGAGAAAGTGTAACATTTCTGTTAGTTAACTAATTTTTACACTATAAATTAAGCTTTTTTTTTAAAGATTTAAGAGCTTAAGGCCCTAGATTATGTTGGTAATTCTAGAGGAGGTGACATTAAAATTTTGTCCCCAGTTTGTTAGAAGACGGCCTTGTAACCAAAGTATGTTATGCAGTAAAGGATGATGATATGAAAAATTCATCCAAACCCATCAGATTTAATCTCGGTGCGGCTAAGTACTTGCACCAATAAATATCTGTTTCTGTAAAATGACAGCAATCATTAGTCATCTATACAATTAGATGTCTACTTCGATTAATAAAGTCGTATAAGAAACATCTGTTGTCTCTTTTGTATTAATGGTATGTATATAGAATCGCTGAATGCAGCATTGTCAGGGGGTTCGACAAAAGACGTTATAAAAGATATACGTATCTTAATGATAATTCGACAGAGAGAGGTCTGCCTGTTTAGTGTAACGTACGGCAAAGCCACGTTAAATCTTTTTTACATCGGTGACGATTGGATAACTTTGTTTACAAATTCGACAATTCGCAGGCAAATTTCAGTTATTTTGTATATAGTAAAGGTTTTATAAAAGACTACTCCAAGTATATACTACAAAGCCGTACCTATTCATTATCACGGTGGAAAAATATATACATTTGAATCTAAAGAGACGAGGGGGGAGAGAAAAGTTTTAAAAAATAGCGGTTGTTATATAAGGAATCGATTTACATAGAGAGTTGAAACCACAGCTGAGTTTCAAAACAAAAATGTACTAGACAACGGTAGGCATGCAACATCACGAAATCCGAACACTAACATAATGAAATTCAGCTATATTTTCACATAGGCTATTTGAAATACAATAGTTTACCAGCTTATTTTTAAAAGGATTATATTCCTAAATTCTCTTATTTTTTATTTCTATCCTATTAAAGTTATCTCGATGATCACGCATCTCGCTCTTCCAACATACAAAAAAAAAAATTCGAAGCTAAATAATTACCAGAGTCACATCGAATCATTATATTTAATAGAAAAAAATCGTACACGAATTTACGTACAAAATAATAATACGCAAGTTTAACATATTAAATAATAATAATAATAAGGACCGAGAGAACTATGAGATGGGGAAATTTACAAATTTTATAAA
The DNA here is from genome assembly GCF_000671375.1 of Centruroides sculpturatus. Lineage (NCBI taxonomy): Eukaryota > Metazoa > Arthropoda > Arachnida > Scorpiones > Buthidae > Centruroides > Centruroides sculpturatus. The sequence continues at coordinate 12,671 of NW_019385721.1, read as the reverse complement.
TTGGTGTGAGAATTATAAGAAAATATTATTAATTTATCATTAATTAGTAGTAATTTGGTAAGAAATATGTAAATTGAATAATCATTACAATTTAAATAACGAAGAAAAGAGATTCCTCAAATCCAATCTCATCACAGTAATCCAATTGAGTGATACATCAATCCCGAAGAGAATTAAAACGATATTGTTCAATTGGATAAATCAACGTTTAAATTAAACTGAATGAGTGTTATTAGTTTGGGAAAAATTTAAAAAAAAAAAAAACATTAATTGAATTATCTTTACTTCGTGTATAAATGATGTGGTTAATTATCTTTAAGTAGAAATTAAACTCCGTAGAGTACATTTGTTTCTAATTTATAAAGCAGTATCTTAAACGGTTTCATATTAACAACTTCTCTTTGTTTTAATCCCTTAATGAACATTTATATTATATTTAAATAAAACAATTATCTTTGAATATTTTAATGATTTTAGACGTGGTAAATATAAAAATTTGGTGTAAGTATTGAAATTTTTAAGCGTGTGAAAATATTTAATAACAAAAGGATTTTATCCCGGGACGATCGAGATAAATGTAGCACTTTTTGTATATAAAGAAATAATGGAGGACGGAGGTTAACCCATCCGAATTTTAGACGTTAACCGGCTACAAAGTGAAACGTTTCACTAAACAACCGAATCTACAAAGATTAACTTTAAATATTATTTAAAATCCATCGAACGTTACGGGCAACGACCAAGAATGTAAATAGTAGATCTTGTTTACACCCATGATACGAGTTAATCCAAAATTAAATTTAATAAATGCATCCGATTTGTCAAATCGAAATATTCTCTCTAAGTACTAGAATCAATGGGTAAGTTGACGCTATTGACTGAAACACCGAGATCAAGCTAGTACTCGTAGAAGCCGATCAATAAAAAAGTCTGCTAGAGTCTTACTAAAAAAAAATACCCGACGACAGACGAAAGGCCAGTCTTCGATGACTGTACATATTGTACCCTGGTACAGGTAGTTCCTGGTAGTACATGTCGTGCCAACGGTGTCTCCTTTTCTGTCCCAGCACACGCACGTTATATACTTGTTTATTTCTATGCCTTAATCGAATAATAATTTCGTTAGAAAACCGATATTAAAATTGGACAATGCCAGGATAATCGACCGCAACTTATAAGAACATTCCTTCTTGTGTTATTGCTTAGATAGGCGCTAATGATACAAAAAACAAGAGAGAGACAAACTTAGACCACGACCATTCCGGTTTAATATTCTTCGGTTTGTTTGTTTTTTTATCAGATGAAAACTTAAAACAATGGATGCTGACATTACGATACTGATTAATGATACGATTTCGCTTACTACTATGAATATAATGGTAGATGGGATTAAGAAAAGTATTGATTTAGTTGGCTACCGGTATAATCTATTCACTACTTTGATACTGAATGATGATACAACAATGCTGATTTACGATAAGATAAAAATCCTATACGTTGGCCTATTAATGTTATTGTACAGAAAATATCACAAATGTTTGCCCGACTTGCTTAGTTTATTAATTAAAAACTCGCTGATGACTACCGTAATTTGATATTGCTGGAGAGTAGCGTTTGAGACGGCTAATCGATGATATTGATGAATGAAGGCGATACCAATGTACTAATGGTATTTCTTATAAATAACTCATTAAAAAGTTTCCAAAAAAAAATTCTTTTTTTAAAAAAAAAGTGAAAACTATCATCATAACGTCTGACTACTAATTGATAAAGTGGTAGGCAATAGTTCTCGGCGTGTAAGTTTGATAAGAAATTACAAGAACGGCACACACACACACCGAAAAACCCGTATGGGAACCACAACACGCCAAAGAATTCCTATTTTCTCAGACATTCCTTGACTTTCTATAAATACCAATATATCGTTTCTGTCAATACACACAGTATACAATTCTACAAACTTGACAATTCACTAGTTGCTATATCCTAGAGTTTCATATCGATTGATATTACATGTCAAGGTCTTACATAGCTGGCGGTTGCCTAGGGCAACTCTACCTGGCTTACCCTTCCTTTCAAAAAAAAAAAAAAGAAAGAAAAAATTAGCCCAAAGGGTATAATAGCCGACCTTGAGATTTAAGAAACAATCTGTGCAAAGTTAGTGAAAATCGTATAATAACACGACGAAACGGGCTTACGAGCCTTTGGAAGATTTTTATAAATTTGACGTAACAATGTATATTTAATATAAAAGATACATCATTCTTCGATTAAATCGAGTAACACGTTCCTTCATTCCCGTTACAGTATCTCGGTCACGATATTCGACATTTACTCTTGTCATAGTGTAAGTCAGCCATTAGCCAAGAAAACACGTGCTGACTAGACTATGAGAAAATACACCCAGTCCAGCTGACCGAGTCGACCCAGACGTCTGCTAGTCCTCCCCCCCTTTGCACAGACCCTCCCTCGCCAGCGCCGCTTCTGGCCTTTTTTTTTCCTCCCGATATCTCTGTATACTTACTGGATCATACCCCGCACCGATATTCACACGCCTGGAATGTGACATACCAGTTGACAGCCGAAACGTTTCTTACCTTTATGTCAACCTAGTGGACGGTAACCCAACTCCTACATTACCGAACGAAAGAAGTGTGCACAGCCTACCGCCATTTTGAATGTTTTGTTAACGTGATATAGCCCGACCGTACTTTAGTATCCGGCACAGCTAACAGATGGCGCGAGCGGCGAGGGTTTTTTTTATATATATACACACACACATACAAACACACACACACACCCCGGGACATTTTTTTTTTTTTTTTGTGCGACTCCGGTCCAACATTGCGGGGTTCTCTGGTGGATCGCGAATTGCAAAATAGTTGAAGAAAAGTGCCATGGAACTTACCTGGAAAGTACTGTCTAACATGATGTCGATAGCCGGACGACAACTGTTAAACTGACAGTTTGGGCCGAGTTTGGAGTCGCTCCTCCTTTTTACATCAAGGCACAACAACCCTTTCCTCGGATCCCCCTTGTCACGTATCAAGTGGCCTCTGACTGGTAGTTTGCTTGGCCTGTAGGCGGCGTTTGCTGTCCCAGTTGTCATGACAACGACGCCTGACTGGGCATTTTTTTTTTTTGGTACTTTCTCCCCCCCCCCTTTTTAGGGTCGCAACTTTTTGAACGAATTTATTCAATAGTTTTGTAAGGACAAATTTACTTCGAAATTAACCAATTGTGTATATATTTAATTTATTTATTTTCCGATTGGAATTTTATTTTAAGAAGTTTTTACTAAGAATTTTCGTGTCGGAATTCCGTCGCTGTTTTTAGTAACTTCAAGGACGATCATTGAAGATGGGTCATTTACCTCTTCTTTTCTCTTTTTACTTGTTTATATACCTGATGAAAATAATAGGGAAGAGAAAAAAAAAGGACAATAACAATAATAAAAATCGAATTAATCGATTATTAATTTTTTAATGTCTTAAAATCGATACATGTCGTATATTAAATTAATAATAAATTTTTTTTTTAATAAATTACACGTGACTGCTCAC
>NW_019385721.1:0-8038 GCF_000671375.1 Centruroides sculpturatus | reverse complement strand
TAATAATAATTCAAATATATACTATATATATATATTATAATAATTCAAATATATATATATAGGCCTATATACAGGCTATATTTGGCTCTTTTGGGCCCTAAGAGGCAGTGGAGCGTTATGCTATGGGCAAAAAAGGAAATTTCCTGGGGTCCTCCATCAACTCCTTATTTTTCCTTAAAACAATCTTTTAGGCCTATATGAAAATATTTCTCCTCAAAAATTCCCCCCCCGAAGAAGAATGTGTAAAGACAACACTGTACCTGGGGCCTCCTACTTCGAATTCATTCGGGCCCCGTGATAACTCGCCACTGGTAAGAGGACCCTTTTAATCGAGCCCATTATGGATTTGTATAGGCCTACAGTGGCATATTAGAGATAGATCACTCCTCGAAAAAATCTTGGGTTCGATCGGCCGGATTCGATCCCGGATCCATAAAATTTATATTTAAAATATAAATTATAGACCTTAATTATGAGTAGGATATTCGACATTTACTCTTGTCATAGTGTAAGTTCCGTTGTTACGAGGTTCGACTGTATACAGTATCTAATTCGTATAATAATAAAATATATAAATTTAAAATAAATATAACCATAATAAATTTAACGGAAACAATTGATTATTAGCAAATTTGAAGCGTTATTATTATTTTTTCTTTATTTTTTAAAGAGAGGAGAAGAGAAGAAAGTATATAAAAAAAGAATGTCCTTATAAAAACAAACTATTCGAACGTAGTTCTGATTCAATTATATCTTTTCTCGTATCTTTTCTCTAGAGGAATTGCATTGCGGTAGAAGATAATTATTTTTCTTAAGATGCACAACGTATAATTTTCTGTGGCATATCTGATGCAATAAAGCTAAGGTCACTAAATAGCTTGATTACAATAAAAGAAGTCAACTTACTATGAATTAAACTATATTCGTGGCTCCTTTATACACTTATAATCGAAACTATATCTTATTTTTTTTCTTTATTTTTCCTCTTAAATTTAATTCTATCCCTTAAAAGAAATGATAAGTTAATCATTCAGCGAGTAAAGATGTGAGAAAACGATACACTGTTTAACTATCGCGCGCGTTAAATCTCGGGAGAAAAAAAAAACCCTATAATTTTAATTAAAATTATAATTTTTAGATATAAATATCTAAAAATATGTTTAATTTAAATATTGTAAATTAATTACTCGAGATTTTTCGAATTAAAAAGTGAAAAATGTCTTCCTTTAAAAGCGTATTAAGTGTATATTCATCAATTTTCTCCATAGTTTTTAAATTATTTACTTAATTTATTAGAGTTTTAGAAGAAAAAACAAAATAGGAATTTTATAAATATTATTGTAACATCTTAATTAAAATTGTTTACTGTTATATATATATNGTTATCCAATGATATTGTCCAGAATATATATAAATATAAAAAATTTTTTAGATGGTTTGAGTTATATAAAATCTTATCTTTACACAAATATATGTTCTATAGTAACAAATAGGATAACTCTTAATAAAAGAGATGATATCTGATAAACATAATTAAAGTTGTAGAGAAGTTTTGGATACAAAAGTGATTGATTTTCACCAAAGAGAATAACACTTGTTATACCAGATGATTACTTAAGGATTAAAGAGATTAATATCGGGTCTTTGGTTGATGGCATATTTTGGTAATGAAAGGAAAACATTGTTAGATGGGAAACAATACATTTGTGTATACACAATGTGATTACTTAAACTACAAAAACTACTTTCTATCGATCAAAAATGGTGGCAAACTTTTCATTTCTACTGTCGGTATCGGTGAAATTAAGTAGTAAAGTTCTATAAAAGAATTTTAGTAACTATCAGAAAAAATCAGTGAAAAAATTGCGAAAGGGAGGGGAAAAAAACACTAAATAAAAGAATTTCTAAAAAGGACAAGCGAGATAGAAAGATTTTTCAGTTAATGATAACGGAATCATCTGATGAGATCCAAACTCAAACTAAACAGATGGTTTCTTCAATCCTGGCAAACAATTTCTGCTTTTAATATAATAAAATTTAAAATAAAAAAAGAATTTTAAATGTGTATATGATTAATTACATTGATATTAGAAACGTCTCGAAAATTAAAAATATTTCCGTATCGATCACGATAATTGCCACTTGTTGAATTTAACTTCATTATTAAACATTGTAGACATAAATTAATCAAGTAGATCGAGCGCTAAAGAAGTGAGAAACAATTTATTTAATTGAGATTTATCTTTAATTTAGATTTAAAAAAAAAAGAAAAATACCTTTAAATCAAATACTGGAAAGAGGATTTTTATTTATTTTATTTTTTAATCAAGATTTATACAGTTTCTTCCCCCTTCCTCCTCCATGCAGGAAAGTATTTTATTTGTAGGCAAAGTGAGAGTAAAGTAGGCGAAATTAATTGAAGTATTTACAAGAGGAAGAATTTCTATTAAGTTTATTAATTTACAGAAAATTAGTTAATAAGTAAATTAATTTAAAGACGATTAAAACAATTTACCGAAAGAAAATCGAATGATTGAAATTTGAAATATTTAAGAGGAACGAAGTCAAATCTCATACAATTTCTGAAAGATGGTAAGTGACCAGCAGATAACATAAATGTTGCATCGAAAGCAATTACTAACCCAACAGAAATGTGCGAAAGGGAGATAGATAGAATAAAAAGGAAAAAAATTCTATCCTATAATGAGAACCACATGTGGGTAGGGCGGGTCTCTTAACGTTCCGAATGGTGTGAAGTTTTGTCCCTCAAATTGAGGTCACGGCAATGATCAATAATTTGAGTTTCGCGTGTTTCTTACATCTAGAAAGATGGTCAGTGTCTTTAGACATGTTTATTTACAACAAGGTTTGTGGCTACTCTCTCTCTTCCGAGTTATAAATACATGCCTATGTATATATATATATATATAATATTGTATATAGAAAAAGAAAAAAAAAACTACCTCGAATATGCTTAACCTTTGTACAGAAACCGATAGGGATTAATCTATTTTTAATTTTAGTAGAAATTCTTAAATTGTTTTCTTGCGGATAATAGATTAAATGTGATTTTAATTTGGGGAGTTACTCGGCATTGGCAAATTTTGAAAATTGAAGAGAGCTAAATTTTACACAGGTCCCGCGGTCTCCGAGGCTTTTATACTGATTTCTTTAATGGGTAGTTCTATTTTACAGATGGTATTCTACTTGTACACCAATCTTCCAGGTCCTGAAAAATCTCACTGTCACCCTTGCACTAGTTCGGCATGATTGGATCCCCTATAGTCCCAGCTGTCCTGTACGTCCAAGGATATCCCCTGGCGTTACAGTTCACTAAACCACTGGACATCTCCCGCTTCGCTATCAATGGTCTGTGACACAAAATGTTTTTCCTCCACTTTCCCTCTCCTATCTCACTTTGTAGTTTTTCATTTCAGTTTGTAACTTCCAACAGAATAAACTTTCTAAGAAAACATCTCAATACTTTCAAACAAAACTTTTTAACAACTTAAAAGAGAAAATTTACAGTATAAAATGGTTTTTAAAAGATTATCTTAAATGCTCTATCGACTGAAAAAATAATAATAATAATAATAACGATGTACACATTTCACGTTTAAATTAGCGACGAATAAAAGAGTCACGATAGAAATTATTACTGCGTGGAATATTTTGGAAGCCATTTTGGATGACGTCAGTAGTGTGTCACGACCGTTTTTTTGTTGCTAACAGACATAAAGCCTCTCTTTTGCAATGTGACACTCACCAACCACCACATGTGTCCCAGAGTCGCGGGTCACTCACCTCATAAGCGGTCCAATCGAAAGAATATAGAAAAAGCTTTACATTCGCTTTCTTTAACCGTGACCAGCGGCTCTCACTAAACATTGCTGTTCCTCTCGTCACGAAAGCTAACAATTATCTCCCTATTGTTAGTCGATTTACAAAAAAAAATACGTCCAAATTCCAAAGGTGTTGTTAACTAAACTTAAAGGTTTAATTGCCTAAACAATAGTTTAGTCACCTCGATGGATCTTATATATTTCTTAAAAACAGATATTTCTCGCTGATCTATCGAAAATGACGTCACGTCGGCATCTTTTACGAGTTTCGAAAGCATAAGAGGGTTTTAAGAAGAGTGTCAATTTGATCGAAATCAAATTTCCTGTCCTTAAATAATTTCGGCGCAGAAGTTATTTTCGAACGTTATCCAATGATATTGTCCAGAGAGTTGGTGTAAGCAACACCTCGCATCTCTGATTTCAAGGCAAGGTCACTGTGTTAACCCTATCTGTATAAAGCTCCCTTATCTTTTCCTGTGTCGCTGTTGAGACACAGCTGCTTCACATGCCAGCACATGTGTCTGTCGTTACTGTTGATCATGGCCTGTCTCTTTGGTTTCTGTGCAAATAAATAGCATTGGAAAACCATGATGGTTGTTGGTGATGATGTATACAACGACTTACTTGGAATTTTACTCTCTTTTTTTACTACTTTATTATTATTATTAGTATTATTACGATTATTTCTTTCTTTCGTCGCGCGCTGTTTTGGTATTCTCTTGCATCCTAAAAAAGTTCTTAAAAATTTTTTAAGTAGAATTATGGCACCCTTCTATAAGTATATCGGCACTTATGTGCATATCATACTTGATCGGTGAATCGTGGATGATTATAGATGTAATATCATAAGTATGATCAGCAGTGTGATGGTATCGACGTGGCCATGCGTGTACAAAGGACAAATTGAGCATAGTGAGTACCCATCATCAATTTCACTCCTTGGAACTAACATCAATACATCCAAGCATCCCTTTCTAATCCCTGAATAAAATCGATAATTGCTGCTTATTGTATTTTACGATTGCATCTCGGCAATTATATTGACTGCATTGAAATGAAGTAAAGAAGTATTTAGTATTTAAGAGCCGCAATGGGTCGTTCGCTTCGTGGTCCTTTAGTAAACATAACGAAAGATGAATGGCACGAGGCCAATTCGATTTTAATCATGACGATAAGCGCTCTCATCAACTGATGATCAATCAAGTATTTTTACATGGAGAAGACGATCAAACGCCTTTCTATTCTCGGATATAGTTCTAAGAAATAATTAATCTATGACCCTAAAGATATTAAATCAAACAGGAATGGTTCTATTATGTTCTCTACCCGTGACAAATGGCATTTAATTGGTGTTAGTTTTCTTAGTACTGTAATATTTATATTTTGATATCGGATATCTTCATTCGTCGACCTTTGACCTCTTTTAATTTCGAATTTTTATTCCGATTATAATATAATAAGCATTAATAAGTGATATTAATCTATTTTATCCTTATTTAATTATATGAAAATCGAAATTTCATTGCTGATGGATAGGTTTTTAAGCATTTGCAACTCACTTAGTTCGCAAGCTCCGTTCGAGAAGCCAGAGCTAAATTCAGTGGGGGCCAATTTAAGGGAGTTGTGTCTGTTGTACATTGCAACGCACCCTTTGAAAACCAACCCGCTGGATGTATTTTTTGGAAAAAGAAACCAGCGAATATTCTTTCTAGATTATTTTATAAACGCTTTACAAATTGTTTAACTGCTTTTATATAAATTAGCCGACTCTCCTTTAACATCGATAAATTAATACTTTTCACCTTTTGATTTATTATGTTTCCTAAAAAGGAGGGGGGTCTTTTGGCGAATACATTAAGCTACGATTAATATTCATTACTCGACTCTGATTTTAATAAGTTTCCTCATGATTATTTCTACTTAATATACCCATAATCTACAAAAATAAACATTATTACCATGTTATAATTAAAACAAATCTCACCGAGACAAACTTACATCCGATGCGATTGTTACTACTGTAATAAAGCAATCGATGCATTATAAATTACCTTATCGCCCTCTTTTACTTATTTATTTATTTATTTCTTCATTATCTTCCACGTCCCGTTAACGTATACAAGAGATAAGATGGCCCTTTCTTAGAATAATCGGCTCACTGTCCTCCTATTGGATTTTTAAATTATTTATCTATAATTAAAATAATAATTCCGCAGTTATTCCCATGAAGCACGTGGGAGACATTTATTTATTTTAGGATTTAGGTGGCTATGTAATATCATCGCAATTGGTAACATTTAGCGCCATTGGGTTGAAGTTTTCCCGCGTCAACCCCGCTAAGTTGTCAGAAATAATTCTGGCTGGCTTTTGATAAGTTGCACAGCTGTTTGCCATCTTAGGATTTCTGAATAGTGCACTCGTTTCTTCACCATTATATTCGGAAAATCTATCCCACCAAACTAACCCATTGGCAGTACACGAGAGACAAGCAACCCAACTAATTACCCTTCTTAATTCCCTAATTTTATTTTCTTAGACTTTCGACTTTTCTAAAGGGGGGAGGGGGTTTTAAAAATCTTCTCAAAAGTTGAAAAGTGTAGATTTTTCTATCATTAAATACAATCAAAGTATCGACTTTTTACTGACAAATACTGATCGGTTGACTGGCCACTGATTGGAGAATAGTTCAAAAAACGAAAGAAGGTTGAGAAGAAAAAATCAAAGTCTGGGTTACAGTTAATGAGGCGTGAAACAGTTACTCTACAGATCCCTTGTCACCTCCCGTTTTGGAGTGTATGGCTCCATGGCTCTTCCTAGGGATAGTGGACGATGGATCTGATAAAGATGGAATTACGCTAACCATAACCTTAGTTAAATTGACTCGATGAGAAAAATAAACATAGCATTCGGCACCACATTACACCTGGGCAAATAGCCTAAATGCTTTGGTTTCCATTTGTAGAGCCGCGCCGGAGAATGCCAGTCCGATTTAATTAATTGATAGATTGCTGGGGATTAAAGAGGGGGCAACCACACCACGGACAAAGAAAGGGGGAATAATACACCTTTAATGAATTCTTCGATAGCGATCCGGCAAGGAAAGGGCATTTAACATTTTATTCCACTATCCGTTAATTGTTGATTTTACTCTTTTAACCTTCATTTATATAATCCACATTAACGTATCGGCCTCATTTTTTCCTCTCCCTCTTCTCCTTTTTTTTTTTCGAGTCATACATGGTTTAACTTTTTAAACAAAATTCTTATCTGTTTCATTAGCATTTACTTACTACCAAAGATGTGTAAGGCATAATTTTTAAAAGCGAAAGCATAATTAAATAACTTAAAATGTCGAAGGAAACACTAAAATGCATTACAATTTTTGGAGAATGGAAAAATAGCGGTCCTCAATGTTTCGAATTAGCAGTTCTATGAGTTCTTAGGTGAGGCCATCAATACACGTCAAAAGATTGGTGAAGACCCAACCTCCAAGAAAGCTGCTGGAACTGTGCCAAGTCAGCTGTGCATATATGAAATGCCGCCGTTCTTAAGTACTGTGACTGGCTTGGAGTTTTTCCAGTGTTTTTCGAGAGTAACAGAAAATCAGTGACGACAACAGTTCATGAAACACAGTCCAAATTACATCTGTATTTTCCCACTCTTCTATTTTTAAAAATACCGTTATAACCGAGCGTATCTTGGTTCTATAACTAAGGCTACTGACCCGATTAGCAACCTTGTCAAAACTATCAGCTATTTGTTGCTAATTGCATGGTAAAAATGAAGTTATTTAAGTCTTCTTCTTCCCTTCCCCCTTTCGTTCGTCTCCCCTTCTCTCCGTGGATAAATACATTACAAATTCGATAAAATGGTAAACAAAACTCCATGTATGGATGGAAAAGAAAATCGAATTTGTCCATGCAAATTAATATTTGTATAAATTGATGATAATTATATTCATTTATCGTAAACAAATAAATTTTTGATAGCTACGAGTTAATATGGCGTCATTTTTGTTTATTTTTCTTTTATTTATTCGCTTTTCGCTTTACATTTTTAGTTATATACGTATTTAAATTAGTAAATCAAAGTCTAAATTTTGGACGAGTAAAAAAATCGGATTTAAAAATCGTCCAATCAAAATTTAGACTAAAAAATTTTAATTTCTGCTCAGATTTAAGGATTTAAAAAAAAAA
>NW_019385720.1:193956-205376 GCF_000671375.1 Centruroides sculpturatus | reverse complement strand
TTTATTTTCGTATAAAATTATTATACATATAAAAGCATTTATAAAGAATAGAACATCTGGTTGCAATTATCAATTTTTTGACTTCACAATGTGTATACATTTATTACACTGTCGGAGGAAAAATGTCACTACACTGTAAATATTGGGTTGAACCAAAAGTTCATTCGGTTTTTAGAAAGAAATAAAATATACTATTTTGAAATAAATAAAAACGTTTAATCCACAATGTATTCACCCTTCTGTTCAATAACCTTATGCCACCTGACAGGTAGTTTCATAATTCCATCTGTGAAGAATTGGGTGGGTTTCTGATTGAAGAAATTATCAATGTGATTTTTGATACCTTCTAGAGATTGAAATTCTATGTCATTTAAATTATTCTGCAATGAATGAAAAAGATGTTAGTCTGAGAGAGCAGTATCTGCAGAATATGTAGGGTGACTCAAAACATCCCAGTTAAAGTCTAGAAGTTTTTGGTGCACGTTTAACGATATGTGCGGTCCTGCATTATCATGATGGAATACCACTCCCCGTTGATTTGCAAGTTCTGGACATTTTTGATGCACTGCAGCCTTTATTTCATCAGTTGGAGACAATATTTATTGGAATTAATTGTTTGGTTGTTGGGTAAAAGTTCGTAATAAAGAACCCCTTTCCAGTCCCACCAAACTGAAATCATTACTTTTCTGGGATGCAAACCAGCTTTAGGTTGTGGCACTGGAGGATCACCTGGTTTACTCCAAGATCTCTTGCATTGAATATTGTTGTAAACGATCCATTTTTCATCACCTGTTATTAATCGCTTTAAAAAGGGATCATCTTCATTGCGTTTTAAAAGTGAATCACATACACAAACACGTTCAATAAGGTTTCGTTCACTTAACTTATGGGGAACCCAATCATCATAATGGGAAGTGTATCCAAGGCTAGCCAAATGTCTGACAACAGATGTTTGGGATATCCGATACTTTGTGTAGTAATTTAGCGTTTTTTAGATCAACATGAACGTCATCATCATTTGCATATGATAAGAAAAAAGCTTACCACAACAGCACTAGCGACATATGCAAATGATGATGACGTTCATGTTGATCTAAAAAACGCTAAATTACTACACAAAGTATCGGATAAGGCACAACTCAAGTACCTCAAATCGCTGGAGATGTTTTGGATATTTTTAAGATGTCAGCTATCTCTTGTGTTGTTTTATGCCGATCATTTTGAATTAAAGCCATTACGGACTCATCTTCATGGTTGAAGGTCGTCCTGACTGAGGTGCATCTTTGAGAGAAAAATCTTCCTCCCTGAATTTTGAAAACCATTTCTGGCATGTTCAATCAGTAACTGCATCCTACCATATACAGCACATATCTTTTTTTGAGTTTTTGTTGCATTTTTTCCTTTTCAGAAATAATAGAGCATCAGATGTTGAAAATGCACCTTCTTATCTTCCATTTTAATGTTTTTTTTCTTAAAAGTTAACAAAATTTTAAAAATAGCTGTAATTAAACTTACGTAATAACCTGCAGATATTCGTAATGTCAACCTAAACAAGCTAAAACTTGATAAGCACAACAGAGGCGCCACAGACAAGCAATTATGTAAATACCCGAACAAACTTTTGGTTCAACCCAATAGATTTTATGACTGTTTTTCTTTGAACAATTGTAGAATATCTCACTCTTAGTAATGCTCTTGCTTGGTCAAGTCAAATTCCTGGTTTTGGAGTGCTTTTAAAGTGTAATATTATACTGATTATACCAAAATGTCACGAAAATGTGTTAATTTAGTGAACAATTTTTGTTACATTTGTGGTGAAATAACATTTTCGTCACAGAAATGCAATCTGACTCCTCTTCTGAAGACTGCCTATCACCATTATTTTGGTATGAAGGTAGGGGACTAGGATAAGTCATGGGCTCCACATATATGTTGCAACTCTTGTTCAGTTATACTACGAGAATGGCTGAAAAATAAAAAATGATCTATGGCTTTTTGGTGGAGTCAAGCAGAAATAGCAGTCATCTGCTATTTCTGCTTGACCTCCCACTTCCACCCATAAAGGCAGGATTGTCAAAGAAGTAAAAAGAAACAGTTCAATACCCAAATCTTCCATCTGCTATTCGATCTATTCCACATACAGACAGTTTACCAGTTCCTACTTCACCTAAACATTATGAGCTTGAAGTAGAAAATGAAGACAGTGTGGAAGACGAAGTACCCTACAAGCCTTCCACATCTCATGATCCTGATTTTGAGGTAAAAGATGATACACTGCACAGACTGAGTCAAATGGAATTGAGTGATCTCATTTGAGACCTAGACTTGTCAAAGCAGAAGGCATAACTTCTAGGGTTAAGACTACAGCAAGAGAATCTTCTCCAACATGATGTCAGAGTCTCACAGTACAGAGAATGTCAGAGGGATCTGCTTCCTTTTTTTCAGAAGAAAAAACAATCTGGTTGTTTGCTACAGTATTAATGGCTTGATGAAATGTTTGAATTTGAACCATGTTCCAAGTGAATGGAGGCTATTCATAGACTCCTCTAAGCTTAGTTTGAAAGCTGTATTACTTCACAACAGCAACCATCTTCCTTCTATTCCTGTTGGCCATGCTGTTCACATGGCGGAGACTTATGCAAACATGACAGCCCTCCTTGACTCAATCAATTATGCTGAGCACAAGTGGAAAATATGTGGCGATCTAAAAGTCATCACTATACTCTTAGGGATGCAACTGGGGTTCACTAAATACTGTTGCTTTTTATGTATGTGGGACAGTAGAGATAGGAAATCACATTACATTCAAGCGGACTGGCCTGCAAGAAATCTTGACTCTACTGAGAAAAATATCCTTGCTGAGCCTCTTGTGGACCCAAAAGATGTTTTTCTTCCACCCCTTCATATCAAGCTGGGTTTAATGAAAACTTTTGTCAAAGGTATGAACCAGAAAGGACAGGCATTTAAGTACTTAAGTGACAAATTTCCTAGATTGGGTGATGCAAAGGTTAAGGAAGGTATCTTTGTTGGGCCACAAATTCAAAAACTTGTAAAGGATCCCGCATTTGACCAAGTTTTGGAGGGAAAAGAAAAGGAAGCTTGGGAAGCTTTAAAGGGAGTTTAATTATTATGCCTTTTTATCCTTTTTAACTTTTTATAATTTATTTTGTATACTAGTACTTTCTATATATTAACAGGACTTATTATACTGGAAAATTATGGATGCAGATATTTAGTCATACAGTTCAAAAATAATGTTCTTTATTTAGTTCACCTGATAATAAATGTTCTGTAAAAATTGCGATATCTTCAGTTTTCAATGTTTCCGGCCCATTATAATCTAATCCTTGATTCAGTGTTCTTCTGACAGGTTCTGGTATCTCTACGTCTGTCATGTTTAATATTAATTTTCTTTCAAATTCTTCTTTTTCTTTTAATGTTGGATATCCTATTATTTTAACCAATTTGTTATATTTATTTGAGAAAAACTTACCAGAAAAGGCCTTCTGTTCTTGTTTCTGTGTGTCTGTTCTGTTGTCAGAATTTTCACTTTCTATTTCTTCTTTATTTCTTTTATTTTTTCTTTGTAATTTCTTTATTTTGTATTTTTTATACTGTGTTTGTCCTTCACTTATTTCTAAACTATAAGAAAACATTACACACAACTTTAATTTATGAGAGTACACAATGACAGTTTTGCACTTTCGGTTCTATGAATAATAGAGGAACATATAATAATTATTCCTGTAATTGGAAGTACAAAAAGAACTTTAAAAAATTAAAGTATTTGTAAAGATGTAATTCAGTGATAAACAATATGATATACAGTAATACCTCGACTTACGCTATCCCAACTTACGCGAACCCGGAGTTACGCGATTTTCAAATCTCGTCGATTCGTCTTTTGTTTGAGCGCCACGAAGCTTTCGATTACTCACTTCCCCCACACTATTGTTCGGCTTAAATGTTCGGACGTGTCGCACGGAATCGACATATAGCTACAATTTATTTTGTGTTATTTATTTCTGTGTTTGTTATATCTGCGGAGACTCGANAAAAAAAAAAAAAAAAAAAAAAAAAAAAAAAAAAAAAAAAAAAAAAAAAAAAAAAAAAAAAAAAAAAAAAAAAAAAAAAAAAAAAAAAAAAAAAAAAAAAAAAAAAAAAAAAAAAAAAAAAAAAAAAAAAAAAAAAAAAAAAAAAAAAAAAAAAAAAAAAAAAAAAAAAAAAAAAAAAAAAAAAAAAAAAAAAAAAAAAAAAAAAAAAAAAAAAAAAAAAAAAAAAAAAAAAAAAAAAAAAAAAAAAAAAAAAAAAAAAAAACAATCTCATGAAGTCACCACATGATTCTCTTCACACCAAACCACCTGCCAGGTATTCTTCTATTAATTTAAAACTCTTAGAATGTTACTGTAATTTAAAAAAAATTCAAAAGCACTTTCAATGTTGTTAGCATATGTAATTAAAATGTATCATTTTCTCTTATTCTGTTAAAATCACCTACTGTATACCACAGAAACTAGAGCTAATAAAAATTTTTCTTTGTCATATTCAATTTTCTCACCCCAAAATTAGTAAGATTTCATTCATGAAATAAAGGAAACATTCAAAAACATTTTTTTGTCCAATGTTATCTTTAATCAGTATTCCATACACCCCTGGTGCCCACATGTTACTTGGCTTGTCTTTATCATTCCTTAGTAGCTCATATATTGTTTGGGTTCTTGTGTATGCTAACTTGATTCCCTTCATATCCACAATTTCTTATACAGATAGGCCTCCTACAACGCGGTAGATACGTTCCTTGAAAATACCGCGTTGTGGAAAATCGCATTATAGTAGACACCAACTTAATACAAAAACTGGGATTTGGTTCTAAAAAGAGAAAAACTTGCCATTTGAATGGTGTTTTTTGAATTTTTCAAACCAGCCATTGCTAGCCACGAATTTAACACTGGTTTCATCAGCTGATGACTGTCCCATTTGTTTTAAATAATCAAATATTTTTAAGGCTTTAAGTGTTTAAGTGCAGTTTTATTTAAAGGCAACCGTTTCTTGTTCATATCTTCTACCCATAATATTAGCGCTTCTTCCATTTTTTCCATTATAGGTGCTCTTGGATGAGCAACATTTTTCACAAGAATAGCTGATCCGGATGCGACCAAATTTCAGATCTTTTCTCTCGACCGAATCGTCGACTTATTTAAATTAAAATGCCTACCGATATCAGCTATCCGCTCTTGATATTTAATTCGATCCAAAATTTCTATCTTTGTTTGAAGAGTTATAAATTTCCTTTTTAACGACGGTCCTTTCTTTTCATTCAGCATTGTTATGGCTAAAATTTTTTCAATCAGTTTTGTGGACAGTAAAAATCGCAAAAAATAACTTCCTTTCACTATGTTGTTAAAAATATACACCCAATAGAAGTTTATACTGTATTTTGAACCATTTCTGCAGTCCCCACTTATTGAAAGAGTATTAATGATCGAAAATTTAGTGATATATTTGAGTGTTTATGGTAACTGATGCACATCTGTCTAGAAACCGGTCTTTCCCTGAAACTTTCAAGGAAATAACATGCCAACGTCCAAAAAATAGCTGTTTTCAAAGACTTTTAGCTCAGTATGCCGAACTGCGGCTCGTATCATGTGGTCCATTGCGATTCTTCTGTTATGTGAAGATAATTCATTTCTAAATACCTTAAACCGCGTTGTAGGAAAATTTCTGCACTTTTTCCAACTGCGTTGGAGCAAAAACGCATTATAAAGGTACCGCGTTGTAGGAGGCCTACCTGTACAGTCAACCCCCCCTATAACACAGTAGATATGTTCCGTTCTTTATGAATCCATTTTGTATGAGTCCTTGCCAATCACAGCCCGGCACGTATGCACTTTACGGACTACAGCTGTTTGAAAGGTTTTCTTCCATAAAATTAATCGATTCCTAGACTAATTCGACTCAACATTTCCAAAATACGTATATTTTTTTGGGAATAATCCATATAAACTATGCTATAAACAAAAAATTGTAGGATTACTTACCGAGTGTGCACTGTTCGACATCGCCATTGCTCAAGCTTGTTTTCGTCGCGGAGCAGCGCACCAAACGGCGGCCACGATTTCTGATAAGTTATTTTTCTGCGAAAAATTCGTTGAACTTTGAAGACATCATTAATATAAATAATTTTTATGGCCGTTGAATAAGAAATGTTTCTTTCACAAGAAAGAAACTTTTCATATTCACAAGTGCTGTATTAGACTTACGGTACCTATATGCATAATACATATTACAATACATATCATTATAATTATCTAAAATAAATAGTGTTTACTGTATAGCCTTACAAACTCATATATCATCATCATCATTTATTTTAACGCCTGTTACAGAGTGCTATTTAAACATAAATTAATACAACTTTACAATCAATAACTTCTTTACATATAAATTTTTTCTTTGTATCTAACATATATTTTAGTTTAGGTTCTTGATTAACCGTTTATTTTTTGAAAATTTCCCTCATATAATTATAAAGATTAAAGATAGTATTAACATTCGCTCTGTCCAATATTTTATACATATCTATCTCGTTCGTACAGTTGACTATTTGCTTAATTTCAGAATTTTCAGCATTATCATTTTCATTGTTACATATACTAAAAATGTGTATTTTTTATAATGGTATACCACAATTTGGGCATTTGCATTGTGCATATTCTATGTATTTATTTCCTAACATTATTCCGTTTTGATTAAATCTTAGTTGCATAAAGAATTTTTTAACATTAAATGCAAGATTTGTTAGCATATAATCGTTGATTAATGGATAGTTTAAAGTTATTTTGTACCAATTTCTGTTTATTCTTTTTTGAATGTCTTCGATATCTTGTACGATGGAATATTCCATTACTCTATGTATTAATAACTTACTTATATATAGTCATAATAAAAATTTATAATTATATATTTTAATGCTCTACTAATAATACGGGGTGATTATAATTAAAGTTCCACTTTGAAATGGCCATAAAATGAAAACTACTGGACAGAATGTTATCAAACTTGGTAATAGTGTACAGGACGTCGTGGGATTTTATTTCCCGCGAAAAAAAGTTCAAAGACGCACCACCAACGAGAAATGGCGCTGTCTGCAATATTGTTAAAAGAAATAAGGTATGCAGACATCGTTGAAAATGTTTTTAATCGGTTTTAAAACGAAACTGTTTGCGGGGTTACGTAAAATTACAATGGCTTATGGCAGGAAGAAAGTGATGTGCTAAGAGCTACTGTTGAGAACACAGTAATGCGATGGTGGAAGCCACATTGAACATACTCTGTAACGCGTTTTAAAACCGATTAAAAACATTTTCAACGATGTCTGCATGTCTTATTTCGTTTAACAATATTGCAAACAGCGCCATTGGTGGCGAGTTTCTGAACTATGTTTTTCGCGGGAAATAAAATCCCACGACGTCCTGTACACTATTACCAAGTTTGATAACATTCTGTCCAGTAGTTTTCATTTTATGGCCATTTCAAAGTGGAACTTTAATTATAATCATCCTGTATATAAAGTATGAAAATAATATTGAAAAATTCATATTAAGTTAGGAAAATTGTAACAATTTCCTGTAATTAAGATAAGAAAACAAAAAGAATTAATTATTTTAAAAATTATACAGTAAAATAAATATGATAATATTTAAAGGATATAAATATTTCAGTTCAGATTCCAAATAATAGACTTGTTTTTGCAAGTTGTTAATGTACTGAGATTGAAGAGCTAATAAATAGTCGACATTAGGACTACAAGAATATCTAAAAATAAATTTTTAATTTTTAATTTATGACAATGACAAGTAAAAAACAAATAATAATTGTTAGAAGATAACTAAACGATAATTTTTTCATTACAAATTTAAATACTTTTTAATATAATTGTTTATAATATCACTAATTATAATTTTTTTATGTACAGGATGTAACGAAACTCCGTGCCAATATTTTAGAGCTAGATTTCACGGTAAAAATTAAGCTTATAATCTTCTATAAATGTTTCTCAAATTTCATGACCAGCCAAAAAAAATCATATAGAAAATTAATTTTAATCCTCCTGTCAAAAAAGTACAGCTGCTTTTTCACTTCTGTGTTACAAATCCCTACAAACTGAAGCTTCATTTTAAATATTGAATTTTTTAATACGACTAATGAGCTTTACCTACTGTCACGTGAAGTGAATGTCAAGCCTTGTAAACTATGTAAATATCGAAATGTTATTCAAAGTAAATTTACATTGAGCTGCTCTTGCTTTCCAACTTTATTTACTGAAGAGCGAATGGATACTGCAAAATCATAAGGCTTTGTTTAAGCAAGGCCTACTTGGGTAACATTTCCTTATCTCAATTGCTTGACAGGAGTGTAAAAAGTACATTACTTTAAAAGGTAGACAACTCCGGTGCCGATACTTTAACCGGAAATTCGAAAAGTACTCTTTTGGCAGGCCAGATTTTGAAAACGAAACGAAATTTGGAAAACAATCTTTTATAGGATTTTAACTTTATTTTTATCCTAGAATCTATTTCTAAAATATTGGCACGGAGTTTCCTTACATCCTGTATATTAATACAGTTATTATTATATTTTAAATAGATCTATAATACTATTATAACGTGCAGTGATACTAATAGACGTGAGTATAACTTATACTAATTATAACTTATTATAATAGTATAGACGTGAGTATAACTTATTATAATAGTATAGACGTGAGTATAACTTATTATAATAGTATAGATTATACATACAATTTTTAAAAATAACCTGCATAAGGTATAAATACTATTTAACATGGGCGCCGTCAGGAATTTTTCCAAGTTGAGATACACTTTTTAATAATATATCTGTATGTCGATTATTTGTTTCTAGAGAAATACTTCTTGTTTAAATGCTAGCGACCAAATCCAAATGAATAATCGCCCTAACTTGCCTCCCTGTCGGCGCCCCTGTATAATAGAAGAAAAAAAATGGATTCAGTTATTAGAATCAGACAATAAATATATTTGTATAATGATAAAAAGTAATTTTTTTTAAATTTAGTGTTATTATGTATAAATTATATAAGTTTATATTATATTATTATGCTGCTACGTATAACCAGTAAGGATTAAAGTAGGTTTGTGTATATTAAACATTAATTAGCTTTAAGTATCGAGTAATAATTGATGTCTAGTATTATAATTAAGAGAATACTAAAGAATAACCTTTGCCGTCCTTCCAAGAAGACTAAATAAAGGTATGAAATTACAGTAATAAAATATTCATTTAACTATTTTTTACCTGCATTTTATTCATTTGTTCTTAACGTTAGATTGAGAATGCATTACGCTATAGACTGATTATTCATAGTATATCGTGAGGCATTGATTAAACAATATAAATTAGAAAACAGTAAACTAATGTCTAGTTTATGTCAGTTTATTTATAAACTGTAATTTACTTACTGCGGTTCATTATTCTTTTCAGAAATATTCTTTACAGGCAAATTCGGATATTTTCCAGACATTAACAATTAACTATTAATAAAATATTTATTTCCATTAAGTCAATATTATATTATATAAATTATTTTATATATATATAATACATCAATACTGTAAATTATATAATTATCCTATATGTCAGTATTGTATAAATGTAAAATATTATTTATATATTATACTATAAATTAATAATTGAAATTATCAACTTAATTGTAAAAAATACACAAAAATACCTGGATTTTTGGAGTTTAATAAGATGAATTTTCAGCTAAATGTTTCTATCTCTGTTGTCAAGGTAACAGCGTAATATATGGAACAAACGGAAGCAGACATACGGGTCAATTGCTAAATACTTAGATTTGACGTGAAATTCTTAATTATTACTTTGAGAGAGACCAGGAAATAAAATAATATACAATTTTTAAACATTTGTGTTGATATTTATATCGAAAAAAATTATTATTAGTGATACAAATTAAAAAGAAAACACGTTTTTATATCTTTAATAAACAGTTAGGAACTTATAATTTAAGTAATTCATAAACATGTTCCTAATTTGATACTCTAATATCCGAAATAGATATACATATAGGTCTGTATATACACAAGCCCGGTTTTTTTCGATTAGCGGATTACATTGGGCTATACGTGAATAGTCCCGGGTCATGTTTATCGCGAAGTGTCAAGGAGACCGAATCGGGAGAAGAGTGCGGTGTCTGTATTTCATGGAAATCTACATTCTTTAATTTTATGTTTATTTATTTAGTTTTTAATTCTTTGGGCAATAAGAGTGTCTTTTTCCATATCTATTGTGAGTTCAGTCAAGTCCATAATGCAGGTGGTGCGGTGAGGGATGGGACACATCACTCTATATATAATTATGATCGTCCATAAAAAATTCCTTGAAAATTGCTCGCGCGGATTCGATTCCCGATATTGCAGAGCAGTACGCTAACCCTTTAACCATCCCAACAATCCCGCCGTCTATACAGAAAAGTCGCATCGTTTCGAATGAAATGATATCAATATGAGCAGTTTTTCACTTAATAAGATTTATTTGTGTATTGCGTAAAAAAATTTAGATGTCAAAATACGTTTACATGACAAATTTTGTTATATGTTTATATAATAATATGAAAATGATTTCATGTGTAAATGATTCCATTCCATTTCTTCAGTGAATAAATCAATTTNGATATACATATAGGTCTCTATATACACAAGCCCGGTTTTTTTTCGATTAGCGGATTACATTGGGGTAAGAAAAGATTTTACGAATTTCAACCCTAAAGGGGTGAAAAGGGTAAAAAATTTGTATGAAAATTTTTACGTGAATAGTTCCGGGTCATGTTTATCGCGAAGTGTCAAGGAGACCGAATCGGGAGAAGAGTGAGGTGTCCGTATTTCATGGAAATCTACATTCTTTAATTTTATGTTTATTTATTTAGTTTTTAATTCTTCGGGCAATAAGAGTGTCTTTTTCCATATCTATTGTGAGTTCAGTCAAGTTCATAATGCAGGTGGTGCGGTGAGGGATAGGACACATCACTCTCACTCTATATATAATTACTAGCAGACCCCGCCACGCGTTGTTGTGGCTCAAAATTTATCTATTATAAATGTATAACACTTCCCCCATGGGGGGAAACTTTTTGAAAAATTTCTTCTTAGTGTACATTCTCTTGACGTACTCTATTAAAACGCAATCAAAACCGCAAAAACCCGCATCTAAAATAATATAATAGAAGTCAAGTTCTTCACGGTAAGCCTTAATTCTGTCCCTCTCCCCGTGGGGGAATATCGAAAAATTCCTTCTTAGTGTACATTCTGTTGACGTACCCTATTAAAACGCAATCAAAAACGCAAAAAACCGCATCTAAAATA
>NW_019385720.1:159219-192709 GCF_000671375.1 Centruroides sculpturatus | reverse complement strand
GTATTCTTTCGCTGAAGGCCATTAATTCTGTTGAACAAACGCACGAAAAGTCCAAAGGATAGAAAATAAGAATCAGATATTTTCCTCTGTAATCAGATAATTTGATTTCCTTAAATTCTTCGTTAATTACGGCAATTTCCGAAAACTCTGGAGCCTGCTGGTTGGGTAGAAGATACTCGATTCTATTCGAGCAATCGTCTTTGGCAATGTTAGTTTGAAATTTTGATTTTCTATTCATCTTAATTCATTAAATTTTTTAGCGAAACTAATCTATTGTTAATTCACAAGCAACGATAAAACAATTAGAATCGTAAACTTTATTAAAAACAATTAAAACTGAGGACCAGTAAAATGAAATCTTTTATTTAAATTTTAATCAATATATAAATTTAAAAGTATTTTTTACAGGCCAAAATACTGGAGCCAATCCAGTTCATTTTCGAAAGTTTCAATATTAATAATTTTTTCTTGCAAAAATTTATACATTTTAAACCCGATTTAAGAGTACTCGATATGCTGGAATACAATGCTTGAGTCTTTATCTCTTTTTCTCGTTTATGAGACTAAATACTAGTTACAACTCCTCCGTAGAGAATAGTTTTAAACTAAACCACTTTCTTTAACAGCTTACACTCACTAAACAAGTATTTAGATTCCATTTCTACAACGTTCGTTACTAAAGTGTTAATATGCAAAAGAAATTTGATTTTAAAAGAGAAAACGAAAGACGTTCAGTACGCTAAAATAAACCTAGGCACTTCCAAAGTCGAAAGCAAAGATCCAAAACTTCATTAATTAAACGAAAAAGCATTTAACGCAGTGATAGTAGCGGGATTCGAAACCACTACTCCGAAAAGACTGGTCAGCGCCTTAGACCGCTCGGCCACCCCTACCGGCCGCTGCAATCGTTGCGACTTTCATTCGGATAAATTCCACACAGTAGATACGGGTGAATACGGATGCGATCGTTTTGTTTTCAATGAAAACCTTCGTCGTTTCTTGCTTTGGCTTCACGCTAGATTTTACACATGACTACGACGACTTTCTGTGTGGAAATTCAAGCGATTTTCCACTAAAACTTTCTTTCGCATTATCTCAATCCTAATCTGCGTTTGGTTGCCTTTATGCGCGTTATTCACGATCCAATACCAGACGGTACATGTAGTCACACAAGACCAGACATAACTTTCAGTTTGGCTGTGTATTCGTTGAAAATCGAATTACGAAATTGACGACTTAATGAATAACAATTTCCGAAGAGGAAACGATGGACGGGGCGTTTCTGGTGGAAACCACGTTTCTTTTTCGGGCAGTGTTTGCGAACGCAATCGACCTCGACCTCGACTATTACAAGTATTAATTTAGTGCAGGACGACGTCGAGGCCATATAGTCGCAAGGAATTAATTACTCGTAGTCAATTTCTGTGGCAAACGCTTGGCGACTACACGAGGACTTAGCTATCCCATATCTTTTGGAAAAGTCAGTCAGCACACCAAGCACAGTTAAAATTTTGGTAAAAATGCAAGCAGTCGGTAGGGTGCCAAGCGGTCTAAGGCGCTGGTTTAAGGCACTACTCTCTTCGGAGGTGTGGGTTCGAATCCCACCCCTGCCAGTTTATGCGTTTTTTTACGTCTAGTTTTTCGTTCATGTATGCAAAACGATGACATTGCTACGTTTGCACAATGCGTTTATTGCAATCGATACTCGTGTCGACGCTACATCCGATTTGCGCTTAGAAATCTAAGGTTTTCGGAAAGCGAATGCAAATTTTGCACGTTACGGTAAAAAAACTGAAATAACAGAATCGTTTGAGGATAAACTGTTTCTGCGCGCTTTGCATCAGCATTTGTTCAACATGATCGTAAAAGAGCATAAAAATTCTTAGTACAAATGAGGTGGAAGAATGCGCAAAAAGCGTGTTGGCAGGTGTGGGTTTCGTACCCACGCCTCCGAAGAGACTGTTGCCTAAAACCAGCACCTTAGGCCTACCATTCGACCATTCCTGTCAAATGCCGCATCAATTAAGAAGAAGACAAGAAGGTTTCGGTCTTTCTCCTGGGGCGTGTCGATGGCAGCAGACAACGTGAGGCTGAACTGGCCAACCAACTGATGTGCGCAAAAACATATAAGAGCATTTAACGCACTTCTTGAAAGCCTAGTCAGAGTATTGACCAAACACCAAAACGGACATTAACTAAGTCAAAAATCACTTCTCAGCCGAAATAAATCTCTTACGTCCGTGTCAGAGTATGAAATGCTTGTTTAAATTCAGTGTACCTTCATCTTAAATGCAAATTAAAATTTAATGTTAATTGCTTTTCTTATGTAAACGAGCACTTATTTATTATGACACAGTCACAACGCCGGGCTGCAACTGTTAATCATATTTTACATAATTTTTTAATTTAAAATATATGCTCCCAATCTCAAATTAGTAGTGTCTTGCCCCTGTATATCATTTTTTTTCCGTTAGCAATAGAGTTGTGCAAGTCATCTAACTTTTTTCGGGGGAAAATCGTATACAGTTAATTGGGGTCTACTGCCTCTAATATTTCCACATCTGGTCTTGGCTTTCATCTATCTAACTCCGTTTTCGAGATTAAGGAAAGACAGGCGGAAGGACGATATTGAGAATTTATAAGTCTAGAATTTTCACAAATTGCAGCACAATGAAAATTATTAATTTAAATAACTATTGTTGTAACCTTCTGCTGTTTTAAAACAAGAATACTGTTTTATTTACTTCACAAAAAGAACTTAAGTGACAAGTAATATGGCAAACTCTATCCCCATATACTTGCCCCAAACACAACCTTAAATCACTTAATTTTTCGCGGAAATTTAATTATAGGTTTAAATGTGCCATGAGATAAAAAAGTTAAAAAACACTGTTCTAGAGTTTCTCATGGGAAACGCATATAAAAAAATTCTTGCCACAGGAATGATAGAATATATGTTCATAAGACATTTATTTTATCATTTATATTCAGATATATATGTATATATTATATCAGGTATGTTATAAAAATATGATCTCGCAAACTGTAAAAAATCAAAGGTTAGTTAATAAGCTCTGTTTAATTGTGTTTTTATCTCTTGTACTATTGTTTGACGGCCTGATGGCCTAGAAGGAGAAGTTAAAAGGTCACAACGTAATACTCTGGACGGACAACAAATCCAGACGGGTCGACAAATCCCAGGAAATTATTCGAGGTATTCTGTCTGGACCTAGTCGAATCCACAATGGATTTGCAAAAGATTCTTTTACTTCCTACAAGGTAAAAACAGTTAAAAATAAACGCGCTTGGTTAACTGTTAAAATTATTTTTACTCATATAATTTGATTATTTTTTTCACTGAGAGAAAAAGGGACCATTTACGTGACAATTTTCCGTATATAGTTAAAAACTTTACATCTTCAACATTTTATTATATAAACAAAAAATACGAATAATTAACAAATAAAAAATCTAGCAACGAGTTGCGTAACTTTCCCGGTTGCTATGCGATTTTATTTTAAAAAATCACTTTTCAATTATTAATTATAAATAAATAAAATTATATGTGGCACCATCTATTATGATATTTTGTTATAAAAACAATGCTAACAAGTAAAATCTTCATTAAGCTCAACCCCACGTGAGATATGACACGTGACTACCCTCTATCCCCCCTCGACCTTTCATCACTAAAATTTAACAACTCCCCTTATACACAAAATACCGTGCTAAATTTCGTTTCTTATTCTTTACCCCATCCTGAAATATTAAACGAAATAGATGACAATATGTACACATGAAAACATATCCACGGAATTTCCCTTTCTTTCTTTCTTTTTTTTTTTTACTTTTTTGGGTTCAAATCGTTGGGATTTGTATTAGAACCGTATTTAATTTGACCCAGAGAGTTAAATTTAACAACAGAAATTATTGAAACTGTACATAACAGCCGGAAAAGTAAAAGTTAATATTTCGTAAAATTAAATCAACAAAAATATATAACTTTTTATTATTTTATTTCATAACAAATTATTTAGAAGTACAGGTATTTACTCAAAAACTGAACATTTAAATCAAATAAATTTTACTTTGAATAGTCAACAACAACATTAAACAAGTAAAAAAATCGTAATTTCAATTAAATAAAACGCAAGTGTATCAGTATGTATCTTTGTTATCTGAATATGAAAGAAATGGACAGAACAAAAACATTATAAGAAAATGAAACATGATACTTAATGTTAACTTAAAAACATTTGCGATGCACAATGCATGGTCCTGATTCATCATATTCCTGTTTCGATATCCACATTTGCTGAAAAGTTGACAGAGAAGATAAAATCGAACCACCAATCCACACCGAATATTTTCTTTCCGGTGGAGCAATTACTTTAATTTTCATGGTTGTAGGTGCCAGAGCTGTTATTTCTTTCTGGATACGATCGGCAATACCTGGATACATTGTAGTGCCTCCGGATAATACAGTGTTAGCGTACAAATCTTTACGAATATCAACATCACATTTCATAATGGAGAGATAAGTTGTTTCGTGTATTCCAGAACTTTCCATACCGAGAAAAGACGGTTGAAACAGTGTTTCGGGACAACGAAACCTTTCATTTCCAATTGTTATCACTTGGCCATCTGGTAATTCATAAGATTTTTCAATAGTTGATGATATGGCAGAATTTGCCATCTCTTGTTCAAAATCCAAAGCAACGTAGCAGAGCTTCTCTTTAATATCTCGCACGATTTCTCTCTCTGCTGGAATAATATAAGAATAAAACTAAGTTATTATTTGAAATCTGAGATGCACAAAATTATCGAGGGTTAACTTTATTTAGTTATATAATAAATTGTTGCAATATTTTCTTGATGTTGCCATAATTCCTATTGAACACATTCCAGACAAATTGTCAACATGTTTGGAGTACAACGAATTAATTTTATAACTATTGTTATTTTTTAAATAAATAATCCTTTTACTTTTATCTTTGAAATTTAAGAAAACATAATCATCCCTGGACTATTTGACTAACTTACCAGTTGTGGTAAAGGAATAGCCACGTTCTGTTAAAATTCTCATTAAATAATCAGTTAAATCTCGTCCGGCTAAATCTAATCNAATTATAACAACTTTTTCGTACTGCGGAAGAAAAAACTGCAAGATAAATGTATTTAACAACATAAGGCTAAATTCGCAGTATGCCTATTTAATAAGTATCAATAAAACAAATGCATTAAGATATTAGATCTATAAAACCACTGTATTTTTTACATTTTTGGGCCCGGAGTGTCAAAACGTCAAGAAATGGGAAAAAAATCAATGAGGAGAGATGAAAATTTGACCGATCACACACTTTTCCTATGTTAATATTCTATAATGCCGGAAAAGTAAAATTTGTGTTTATTTTGAAACAATAAAAATAATTAATTAATATGTTATTTTAGTTTTAGTATTTCATATTATCAATATCTTTCAAAAATTATGGTTTTCAGATTAAAAACAGATTTTAATTATTTCTATTTAAGTATTTTCCTATTTAGTTACTTCGTTTTTATGAAGACCTACATTAGTAACTGTTTTCACTAATCAAAAGCGGTCCACCAGTGGCCAAGAGGTCTTCATCCTGAACACTGTGAGTTTGGTCGTGGGTTCACGCGTGGAGTTTTCCGGGTTTTCTCCGCGTATGTAACGCCTAAATAGTGGCCAGTTTTCCTTAAAAAGACCTCCCGAAAGGTGTCCCCCAAGGCAGATCGCCCAAGTGTTGCGTTGCCAGAAACAAACGCTAATCAAAAGAGATCCAAAAATGTTTGCTTTTACGAAAAAAGGCGAAAAGCAAAATTAGCGTTTGTCTTTTATTTTGCAGCGAGACGTTTTAAGCCGAATTCACACGTACCGATGGTGCATACCTGGCATGTTTACCAGTACGACTTTAAGAGGCAGTGTGCATCCTTAGCAGAGAGAAGTAACTTCAAGCTCTTTCCTCGGAACTACGTTTGGCCTCTCAGCATTAATTAAGCGTCATAGCTTTGAACCGTGTCTGCAAGCATCTGTGCTTTATCTATTTATTTTGCTCATCCATTAGAGAAATGTTTCCTAAAATGCAGAGTCCTTAGGACACATTTGATTTGGTAGGTTAAATTTTTGATTGGAAATGCTGAAAAAATTTTCCCATATAAATTTATGATAATTGGTTCTTCGCTTTAGCCATTTCGTAGGGACGCTCTACTTTCGGATAGCAGAGAACTTGTGTATCTTTATTACAATGTTATCACGCATATTGAAGTTCAAGATTTAGCCTATTAAAAATTATTTAAATTTAAAATTCGATATCAAAACATTAATAATAATTTTTCAAACTTTGAAAGCATTTTTCATTGAACTTTTTTCAACATAAACTAGAAAATCTGTTATTCAAATATAAACCTACCTGATGACGTGGTCGTCCAACTATTGAAGGAAAAACAGCTCTGGGAGCATCATCACCCGCGAATCCAGCTTTACATATTCCAGAACCATTGTCTACGACAAGAGCTACAACTTCGTCTTCACACATAATTTACTCGAATAGATACTTAGAGGTGTTTATTATTCAGTATCGTTCAGCTTTATGAAATAAACAATCGTGAATATATTTCAGAAAACCCGAATAAATTAAAAATCCATCAATATAAAAACAAATACAATATTAACGTTAGAATTCATAAACTTTGTACCATAAATATTTAAGACGGCAGCCTGCTGCTCCGGGGGGGGGACCGGAACCGAATCCGAACAAATCAAAAACCCCGGGAATTTTTCCAGAGTGATCTGTTCAAATATGTCAAGCCCCGTTTTATTGGGGCTTTGGTCCAACCCGTAATGGGCTTACTATAAAAGAAGCCCACAGGACGGAAAGAGCAAAACAAAAAATCATTTCAGCTTAATAATTTCGAATTTTGTTCCAAAAATAATCATAACTCAATAAAAAAAAATTATGTAACAACAACTAAGCCTAAATTGTCACTGCAGCACTCACTCGAATTTAGGCTTAATTGAAAGGCCTTTCAATTAAGCCTAAATTCATTAAATCATTAATTATAGTATATTGTGTAACATAATTGTAATATTTTCTAAATCTTTGATTAAAATTTAAAACATAAATAAAGCAAATTACCTATTTCAGAAGATTTTAATTTGAAAAATCGTTAGAGTTATTCCAGCCAACGTTGTTTTAATTTGAAAATAATGTTTATGATCTTATTGTAATTTTTAATTTTCTAATTTATTAATTTTAATTTTAAATTATTTTTATGTAAATAATAATTAATTTCAATATGGTAAAATAAAATTTTAAGATTAAGTAAAATTTTATTTTTTCAATTTTTAATTTTTTTTTTTAAATTACTTATTTGTTTATTCAGAATATAAAATGTTTTAAAATTATTTTTTTCTTTATCAACATTATTTTCGTTATAGTGTAATTATAATTTACATAATATAAAAATATCATACTTTATATTGGCTGGAAAAAGAAAGACGCCTCTGCTTTATTGTTGTTAATGAGCTTATTACTTTTTATTTTGTTATGAAAAGGTTACTATTAATTATATAATAACATATTTTGATTCTTAAACTTATAAATACAGTGGGTGATCGGTTAACGAACATAATCCGTTCCAAGACTTTGTTCGTTATCCGAATTGTTCGTTAACCGATTATCGATTTACCATAGGTTTCTATGGGAATTTGATTAATTCGTTCTGGAGACCTCCAAAAAATAAAAAATATAGACTATACTNAAAAAAAATTAAGTAATAACAACTAAGCCTAAATTGTCACTACGTCACTAACTCGAATTTAGGCTTAATTGAAAGGCCTTTCAATTAAGCCTAAATTCATTAAATAATGAATAAATTTCATTATTTAATGAATTAATTAAATCATTAATTATAATATATTGTGTAACATAATTGTAATATTTTCTAAATCTTTGATTAAAATTTAAAACATAAATAAATCAAATTACCTATTTCGGAAGATTTTAAATTTGAAAAACCGTTAGAGTTATTCGGCATTGTTCGGAGTTGTTTTAATTTGAAAATAATGTTTATGATCTTATTGTAATTTTTAATTTTTTAATTTATTAATTTTAATTTTAAATTATTTTTATGTAAATAATAATTAATTTTAAAATGGTAAAATAAAATTTTAAGATTAAGTAAAATTTTATTTTTTTAATTTTTTTTTTAAATTACTTATTTGTTTATTCAGAATATAAAATGTTTTAAAATTATTTTTTTTTCTTTATCAACATTATTTTCATTATAGTGTAATTATAATTTACATAATATAAAAATATCATACTTTACATTGGCTGGAAAAAGAAAGACGCCTCTGCTTTATTGTTGTTTACGAGCTTATTATTTTTTATTTTGTTATAAAAAGTTTACTATTAATTATATAACAACATATTTTGATTCTTAAACTTATAAATATATACGTCTTGTTTATTATTTTATGAAAATATCTAACATTTCAAAATTAAAAAAAAAATAATGAAATTTCAAAAAATAATTTTTTTTCATTGGTATTATCCATGAAGTCTGCTTTAATATTTTGTACAAATAAGTTTTAATCATAAATCCAGTTTCTTTTTAAAATTCTTTTCGCCTTGTAGGCCCCAAGAAGACCTTTCACCATACCCATCGCGGATTTGGTCGGGTCGACAATGGGAGACCAATCCGGAATGGACCGCCCAAGAAATCTTCCTGGGATTATGACTGCTCAGATTAATCCCGAGTACCCAAGAGCGGTAAGCTGATGCCTTAATCGCCTCGGCCATCCAACCGTCAATAAATTGAATTTGAACCACATTTATTAACCGATCTGAATTCGAACTTGGATCCTCAGGAGACGATATTAGATAATTTCTCTATGATTAACATGATAGCTTGTATATAAGGAACGTTGATAATATTAAATTTTGGTGGTTAAAGATTGAATGGGGAGGAAGATAGAGGGTTTTTTAAAAAACCTGTGGGCACTAAGAGGGCCTCTTTTAGCAAGTCCATTATGGGTTCGGGCAGGCCCATAATGGGGCGACCTAAAAGTTTGTTTAAACCTTTTTTTTAACCATAGGTAAGTAACCATTCATAAAAATGACAAATGAAATACAGCCTGCTTTTAAAAGCGAACAAGTTCAAACCATCTATTGCCACACTGTGCCTGAAATAGTCACAAGTTTCATTAGTGGAGGAATTGCAAATAATCTACTATTATTTGCTTTATTATTATTGATATTTGTCTTTTATAAAGAGTTGGAAGAACTTTGTGGTAAAATGTTTACAATAAGGAGGAGCGAGCGAGATATAAAAACTAAATTACAAAATAGCATGATCCATCACGAAGAATTGTGGATTTTTATAAATCAATTAAACACAAAATTCGAAGTTGTATCAGTTCTTGTGTATTTTGGGATAATTTCGGATACCAGCCAATTGCATTACTCATATTTGTACCTGATAATGCCCGAGTATTTTAGAATTTGGGCTTTCATGTTGATGATTATCGTTTCATTCGTCTGCATTTTATTGGGCTGTTTGCTGTGCTGCATCGCTTTCACCGTAATCGTGAATTACATTTTAATTATAACGGAATTTTTTAATTTAACATAATTTTCATTGTTTAGATGCAAAATGGATTTCAAGATAATTTGCGATTTAGAACTGCAAGAAAAGCTAAAAGTACAAAATTCCTGTGATTATATTATATCGAATTTTGGGCATTCGTCATGGCGGTGAATTGTGTCGATCCGGTTGGGGAAATACCTGAAATTGTCGTCGTTTTTGATTTTCCGAATGTATAGGAAGTGATTTGTGGCTAAACAATTTGCTCTGGTGCAGTGGATCAAGACATTGATGCAACGATCGGTGATGTTTGTTACGCTTATTTTTGGTAAAACTTTAAGCCGAATCGCACCAGTCTTCTCGTGGTCACACATTGTTCGCTGGCGTTGTAATTCGGAAACACGTGACTCTATAATAAACCAATAAGATTACAGTAGCTTGATTTTGACTACTTCTGTGAGTTTACCGACGGTTTACATTCTACTTCAGAGTTTTTACGGAATTTTAACTACAGTTGTCCCTCTATAGTCCGACGTTTTTTAATCCGACATGCTCAGTAGTCCGACGCACCTCCCGTCAAGGTACCCGTCCCCGTTACGTGTCTGCTTGCACAGAAGCATGTCGCGATGTGAATCTCCCCATCCAATTCTTACTCGATGACACACATTTCGTGTGTTTTATGTGAGCAGTTCTGTTCGAACAGTTGGAGTAGAGAATATTGTAAGTTACTGCTAGCAAAACAATGCGAAATATGTAATTATTTTCGGTAATCCGGACACTTTTGGTAATCTGACACACCTTTGGTCCCATACCTGTCGGATTATCAAGGGACAACTGTACTTTTCTTATTAAAATGGCAAGCACTTTCTTTTCGGCAATGAATAAAATAAAGAGGCGATCATTTTGATACAGCTGGCGAGAATACACGAAAAGATAAAATCTTCGATAAAACATTCGTGAGCTGAATAAACTCGATCAATCTCGATTCTGTAAAAGTATCAATCCTCTTACTTTCCACCATGATGAACTATTTTCAATGTTGTCATCGTATGACGTGGCACAACGCATTTGCTGATTGGATGCGCGTTTGCAATCGGCGCGAGTAGAACCTTTTTGTTTCTAGTCGCGGCGGCTTTCGTAGTTAGTTTACTAGTTAACTAGAACAGCCGTCGCGGTTGCAGTTGCTGCGCGGCTGGAAATCTCATGGTGTGACCACGGCTTTAAACGACCTCGCGGAAGGCATTTCCCCCTCGCGTATCCAGAGAAGGCAACGGAGAACCCTGGTACCAATAGCGTGCGGTGACATTTAATGATAGGGAAGCTGTGCTGGCCCTGGATAGAATCATTATTGGAAGCATTATACGATATTTTTGGTGTGTAGCACTCACGAGCTAAATCGCGAGGTTGGTGTTCTGTAAAGTGCATGCGCGAATGCCTGTAATTTGGCTGCTTTACACGATTAAAATATTTTGTCCGTAGAAGCTATTCCGTATTCGACGATACAGCGCTTCCATTGGGAATATGCATATACGAATTTATATTCGAATATACAATAGAAATGTTATCATTTTTTTTCACATGTAGTATTTGTAATACGATACTTAATTTCATTGTATTTTGAGCTTTTATTGCTTAATTAATTAATGTTAAGTTTATGAATATTAATTTTAAGCTTTGTAACTATAAATTTCATACAATTTTAAATAAAAAAAATGAAAATATCAAGTAGGCTATTTATTAGATGATAAAAATGTATATGAAGTGACAAATTTCAATAATTTGTCAAAGTAGAATTTCAATTAGGCATAAATGCTTAACATATGTAACATATTCATTTTTAATATAGTAAAAATCTAAAGTAAGAAAATGTTCTTTATTTTGTGAAATATGTTTCAATGAGTAAAAAATTGTTGTTATATTAAAGAAAATACAAAAATACCACTTCAAAGCATTTTGCCAGTTTTTATTTTATATTTATAAAATTTAATAATTTAATTATTTTACAATAATTTTCAATTTTTCTAATTTGAAATTAAATTTCTATTCAATTTGACATGGATATCAATTTAACTTGAAAATTTCAATTTTTCAAACTGAAATATTCATTTTGATATTTATGTCAATTTTTAACAACTTTGTCCAACATTTTCAATCTAAACAATATATTTATATATCTATAAAGCATTTACAATAAAATACATAAATTTTTGTCACTTAAATCTGTCAATTATTTCTCTGGTGATTAATGCCAAAATTATTTTTCGTGTTATCCTTTCCACCACATTATGTATTTTATGACGATTTCTATTAAGAGTCACTTCGATAAGTATTATTGATGATATTGACACATTAAATTGGCAAATAATTAAATAAAATTTTAAAAATTGGCAAGAATCATTATTGAATTGTTTTCTTGTAGTAAATACCCAAAACACAGTTTATTTCTAACTGTAATGAAGAATATAACTTTTCCAAATCAAAGTTTATATCAATAGAAATTTTCTACTGACAAATTTTTAGTGACAAATATATGATAGCGATAATTGTTTTAGATACACACATTTTAATTTTGTAGTAATTTTTTGATTACTATCATGTAATTTTGATAAAATTAAACTGAATGATGCAATTCCGAGGTGTGCCAATGTCTCTGTTTTTTTTGTAGTACGTATTTGAAAAACTCGTAAACGGACCAAGCGATTGCCGTAGATGGCATCTGGTATATTATGCGGGCTTGTAGACCTCTAAAATACCCCGTCGGTCCGCTTATTCTGTACACGGTTACGGCTGCCTCCATCAACCCATTGATATGTGATTGCTTTGAAACAATAAATGTCCTTCCGTCTTGGGTGTTTAGAAGTGTCTTACAGACGTCTAAAGGTGTGGTCACGGCCGCTGCAAATGCACCTGCTACAGCACCAGAGACTACGTGTGCTTTAGGATTGTACGTCCTTTCGCGATTTGTTGTGTCTTGCATGAATTCATACGCCATAAAATGAATGCTTTGGAAAGGTACATTCATCGTCAGTTGAGTGGTATAACTTCTGTAGAACGCTTTGGCTCCTTCCACTTTCCAAACTCTGTGAACACAGTCGAGACACGATTTGTATGGGCTGTTATACATCTGCATTCGTTGTTTCACCACTGTAATAATTTTACAATTAATTCGTGTAATATCTTAACTTATCGTAAAACTTTTAAATTTGAAAACACACTAAACTATTTTTGAAAAACTCAGTGAGCTGAAATATTAATCTGACATTAACAGCTTACCATTTGCTCCAATCTCTGATGTTTAATTACCTCCAACAACATTGAAGAAAGAATTCCAAATAAAATAATCTTCAAAATCATCTTTCAGCTCTGAGATTTTAGCATTCAAAAAAGAAATTTCATATGCTTAATTAAGAAAAATACATTTTCAATTTTTTAAACTTTTAGAGTAGGATCATTCTTCCAAATATATATATTACAACAAAAATTAGTTGCTGAATTTTATGATAGTCAATAGTAAACAATTAAACTGAAATTTGTCAAAACAAAAAGTTCAATATATTAAATTTTTAAAATTAGTAATTTAATTTTTGAATATTCAAAATTAACTTACTATTAAGATTTTAACATGGATTATAAATTAATAGATTACACCAATTTTTTGTTAAATAAGATAACTTATTAAGTACATACCACAAGAAATTTTTCTAACACTTTTCTCATCTTTTGTAAGGATTTTGTTTTACAGAGTGAAATAGAAGAAACATTTTTGAATGTATAATGTGGTAGTTACAGAGTATCAAATAAAATACTACAAGAATTGTTAAGGGTCTTTGTGCCTATTTTATGTAGCTGAATTTTAATGTAAACAACAACTACAATATACATATGAAAGACCGTACATTGAACTTTTTTCAACACAGTCTCCCAAGTTGTCTAGGTACTTGACTTGTTCCAATGTAGTACCAATTTTCATAAACCATAAACCAGTGCAAAAGAAAACAGATGGTTGCCAATGCAGCCACACACATACTGTTTTTTCAAGCCTCATTCATCAAAATGGCACCCCTGAGACTTTTTTGAGACTACCAAAATTGTGTTAGAAGGGGCCAAATCGGGAATACGATGGATGACAATGTATGGCCCTAGACCAAGAAGCATGTCATTGATGAGCGCAACTGTCTGTGCATGTCAAGGAGGAGGATAATTTTGTTGGCATGGAGAGACATGTACGGCTGCATTCCTTGTATTGTTGTTCTCAGATGTTTCAAAGTTTCTTTGTATAGATTGCTATCAAGAAAGACAGTCAATTTCAAACATTCTGTCAGGAATCCCAAAAGAGAGAGAATCACGTTTTTCATGGAGGAAGTGTTTTGAACTTTTTTGGTGTAGGAAAACCAATATGCTTCTAGACCATGCTTTGACACTTAGTTTCAGATGTGTAATGACAGATTATGAACTCATTACCTGTCACAATGTCATTGAGAAACCATTCTCCTTCCTTCCAGTAACGCTGCAAATTTTTAAGGCAGCAGTCCAACCTTTATTGTCATCATTCAACATTTTTGGGGTCTGTCTGATGATACTTTGTAACCAAAACTCTTCAATACTGCTATGTTATAGATAGTACAGACATTAATGTTTACTTCTTCTGATATGTCATAGATGGTAAGACTACAATCTTCCCATTAATAATCTCATCAATATGTTTAGAGTCACTGAAGTGTGTAGCCAGAATCTTTGTCACAAACATTTTTTGTCTCAAAATTCTTTGCATCATCACTGTACAGTTCTTAGTGAAAAAGCATCTTCACCACATGCAGACAGCACTTGCTTGTGAATTTCAATGAAATTTTGACCTTGAGACCAAAAAACCTGATAACTCTTTGCTGTTCATCTACTATGGATGATTCCAAAATAGCAGCCATTGTTTAACTGATATTTTGTGGCATTCACTTACACCATCCAGTCTGAAAATAGTTAAGAGCTTGCTTGTTTGTATGTATATTCTGTTTTTTTTTTATCTGTAGTCAAACTTTCAGCTGAAAAAAATCAGCACAATAACTTTCTTAACAACCCTTATATATACAATTTATGAAATGCATTATTATAGTATTCATATTATGATTTACAAAATCAACGACCTAAAGTATTATTTTAAATAATCCTTATAGTCTTTATACATAATCCTCCATAGAAAGTTTTTGATTATATTTTATAATTAACTAAAATTGAACAAGGTTGGTCAAGTCAACCTGATAGAATACTCAACAAAAGTGAGTCAAATATTAATTTTGTTTAAAATAAATTTTATAAATTCTTGAAATCAAGTAGTTGTTCAGAAAAATTTTTCATTGAATATACAGTAAGGGATGTGGTTTATAGATTCCAGAGGAACCAGGTAGTTTTTACTACAGCTTACAGTGACCATAAATGAAAATGTCCAGTTCCCTTTTGCACACGTGCATGGATGTGTGCAATGAATGGCTTGAACAGAACTTAGGTAACGAAAGTGAATTGTCTCATTGCACATGCGTATGTACATGCACAATAAATAGAATGTCTGACAGACACACAAAAGTCCTAACATAAGCACTTCACTACTATATTGGAGCAAGCTAATTATTCCATTATAATAAACAAATTACAATTAGCAAAATATTTTATTTCACTATTATAAAAATTGGTTATTATAAAAATGAAATGTAAAAATGTTAAGTAAAATGCTGAAAACTGTCAATCATTGATATTATAGTTTTATTCATTAGTCAGAAAACTTTTTTGAAATCACTTGTATACATTTAAGTAATCTAACTTTGTTACCAGAGCTGTAAGTTGAAGTCAGAAGCAAATTTGTTACTACAGGAGTCTGAGTTGGTAAAAATAGAATGACCCCTGTTTGTTTTTATTATGTACTTTATATTAAGCTCCTAACAAGGACATTAACCTCCTACCTTATCTTGTAGGAGCCTCCTGTAATGTAAGATCTTTTTCGATAATTCTCTACTTCATGAACTTTGCATTTCAACTACTTACTGTTGATTTTCTTTTCAGAAATTTATATTCAAATATATTGTGTTAGCTAATTCTAAGTTTTTATTGTCAAAATACCCATACAAAATGTTTTTTTTTTTTTTTAAACTCTTTCTGCCCCAAGGGCACTAAGAGGGCATACTTTGCAAGCCCATTATGGACTCGACCAGCCCACAATAGGGTGACCGGGTGGTGAGGGACAGAGCCAACATATCTGATTGGACAGACCACTTGAAAAATTCCTGAAAAATTCCTGACCCCTGGTCCCCCGAGGTGGTAGGCTGCCGCCTTGATCGCTCGGCCTGGACGTTGATACAAAATGGTTAAGAAGACTTGGGTTAGATCTAGGGAAATATTGGAAAACACTTTACTATAATCACAGATGAATAACAGTTTGGATTTGTGTGTGGGGGGGGGTGATGATAGTGGTGATAATAAAAAAAAGACACTTTTTTTGTAGAAAAGGGCTGGCAGAATTACAATTTAATAAAAAGTAAAACATCTGGATACGAGTCCAATTTTTCTTGCCATGTCTAATCACCAGAAACAACTATTTCCATTGCAGAGACAACCTTTCTTTAGAGGCTATGCCTCTGCACAAATATGTAAAACAGTTTAAAATGTTTATATTTTTAATTGTGTTGGGATTGTCACCTGTGGACATTTTAAACTGTTTTACATATTTGTGCAGAGGCATAGCCTCTAAAGAAAGGTTGTCTTTGCAATGGAAATAGTTGTTTCTGGTGATTAGACAGGGCAAGAAAAATTGGACTCGTATCCAGATGTTTTACTTTTTATTAAAAAATAAAAAAATAAAAAGACTCCTGAAAAAAGTATTTTCAAATTTCTGTGTATATCCTGTCTACTTAGACTTTGTTATAGTCTAAGTAGGCAGGATATACACAGAGATTTATAAGAATATGGACATGGATGTAAAAAAGAAGGAATAAGTACTTTCAATTTTGATAGAAATGCCTGATGTTTCATTTGGTAGCAATAAAATACCATTCTGGGTTAATATAATCAAAGTATATTTCAAATTTTTATTTAGAGGCAGCAGTCAAAGTTAGAGTCAAGCCTAAAATTCTGATAGTCAAAATAGGGAACTTGGTATACTGACTCCACAACCCTGTTTAATGTTGAATGCTATAATATTGTTACAGAACTCAACATAATCTTTCATTTTTGTTGTGCAGTGTTATATGAGACAATGCAATGCTTATTGTATCACATTGTCACATACAATGAAATGCACCCATCTAAAATTACTTGAAACTAGTTTCATTGTGCAGTGATGAAAAAATAACAGAATATAAAGAATGGTATTTTTATAAAAATAAAATTTATTTTAAATTTTTCCTTGTGTCAAGCTGATTCAAAGCAACAGTCACAAGCCACAATGCCCAACATTTTCTTGCAATAGAAACTATATATGAACAGTCATATAGTATATCTTAGATTCCAGCATTTTTTCTCAAAAGTATTTTTGCACTGAAAAAAGTGTCAACTGCATGTCATCCTAGTTGAGAATAGAAATTGTCTTTATCTTTGTTTTCAGGTGAAGATAAAAATATTTTGTTTTGACTTAGATCTCTCTCTGCTAATCAGAAACTTCACCAGTACAATAAGTCCTATTAATAAACAAGGTCCAATATATACACAGAAATGTACAATTTTAACACTTATACCATTCAATATTCTCTTAGTCTTAACTGTATAATTTCTATTATTATAACAACAGATATTGAATTGAATCTTCATTATATCACTAAATCTGGGAATTAAAGGGAAAAAAAGCAATACAGTTATAAATATAGTAACTATTTTAGATTTACACTAAAAATTTATGCCAGTTAAATGAACAAGGTGGTATAGTGTTAATCAACTGCTCTAGGAACCAGGGATCAAGTCTGGGCAGGTTGTAAAATCCCAAGAATTTTTCAGTGGGTGGTCTGTTCCAGATACAGTGGAACCCCGGTTAACGAACTTAATCCGTTCCACGACTCCGTTCGTTAACCGAATTGTTCGTTAACCGAAGCAATTTTTCCTATAGAAATCAATGCAAATGCAAATAATCCGTTCTAGAAATTTTTGTGATTTTATTTGTAATATACAGTAATTTTCTTTGATGAAAATGTAAGAAAACGTAGTATCTATCGTAACGATATACGAATCATGTTTGTTGTTCGTTATCGTTACTAATCGTAACGATAACGAACAACAAACATGTAAACTTTGTTTAATAAAATAGCACTGTACATACCTTCGTTTGTTGTAGTTGGTGGCAGAAAAGTGGAGATGTACGAACCAACGCTTAGAAGGGGAATCCCCACCAAAAAATAACGGGTAGCACTTCATTGGAAGATTCTTCCAGTCAAAGTCTCTTTTGGTTAAAAAAAACCCACCAGTGGCTAAATGGTCTTTGCACCTTGAACACGGGGGAGTTCGTTCGTGGGTTCGCACCTCATTCAAACGGGCTGGCCACGTGAAGTTTTCCGGGTTTTCTCCACGTCTGTAATGCCTTAATAGGGGCCAGTTTCCCTTAAAAACACCTCCCAGAAGGCATTCCCCTAGGCAGATCGCCTTTCCGTAAGGAACAAGAAATTGATCTAAAGTTGATTGTCTTACTATTAATATTTTAATCAAAATTTTTCTCAAATGCGATAGCGCATTGTCGTTTATATTGCGTTGTCGTTTTCTATTGCCACTATGACTTTTTTTTTCTTGGATGCCATATTGATTAAATATATAAATCACAAAACTGAAAAAAGAAGCATAGCACAAACACTCGGAAAAGCAATGCTTAACTCGCGCATGGCTAACACCAACTAAAATTTGACACAAAATACCGTTACGTTCGTTATCCGAATTTTGTTCGTTATCCGAGACAAATTTTTTGCAAAATAAAAGTTCGTTAACCGATTTGGTCGTTAACCAGGATGTTCGTTAACCGGGGTTCCACTGTATGTTGGAAACCCATCCTTTACCATCAATCTGCCCCATTGTGGGCCTAGTCATAATAGGTATGATTAAAAAGGCCTTCTTAGTGCCCTGCCCAAAGGACAGAGTTAAAAAAAGTGGCATACCAAAATATAAGTAAAAAAATATATATACATAGCCTGACAACTGACAGTGTTGATGAAATGTATTATGACCACAGTGACCAAACTGCAATCCCACATATTTATATAATTCATTTTTTTATAAACTTGGTACATGACTATTATGTAGTATAATATATACTCTTAACTTTCATTTGCCTGTTCAAGGTTAAGTTGCAAGTTACGCTTACAACTTAACCTTAGATAAAAGCTAAGAGTATGTTTAAAACTGAAGCAGTTAAACAAACGTTATAAAATATCTAGCTAGTTATAATGGACCAATAAAGTAATAATGATAACTATAGTATTTTAACTGTATATAATATAAAAATACCATTCCAATGAGGATGTGGATCTTGTGTATTTCTAGGATAAGTGATATTTAGCTTCTACCATGACAAGGTTTAGATATCTCTTTATTATAACAATTTTTCATTATTAATGTATATTAGGCTTACAAAGATTTAAAAATCAAAACTAGAACTGGAGTCATTGTTGTGTGTACCAAATAACAATTCTGGTTTAAATTTTGATATCATATTTTGTGTCATCAAATAATATCTTTAAAATCAAAATATTTAATAATTGAAAAATGCAGATTAATTTTATCATTTGGCTTTTGTGAAATCCGCTGCCTCCATCAACCCATTGATATGTGATTGCTTTGAAACAATAAATGTCCTTCCGTCTTGGGTGTTTAGAAGTGTCTTACAGACGTCTAAAGGTGTGGTCACGGCCGCTGCAAATGCACCTGCTACAGCACCAGAGACTACGTGTGCTTTAGGATTGTACGTCCTTTCGCGATTTGTTGTGTCTTGCATGAATTCATACGCCATAAAATGAATGCTTTGGAAAGGTACATTCATCGTCAGTTGAGTGGTATAACTTCTGTAGAACGCTTTGGCTCCTTCCACTTTCCAAACTCTGTGAACACAGTCGAGACACGATTTGTATGGGCTGTTATACATCTGCATTCGTTGTTTCACCACTGTAATAATTTTACAATTAATTCGTGTAATATCTTAACTTATCGTAAAACTTTTAAATTTGAAAACACACTAAACTATTTTTGAAAAACTCAGTGAGCTGAAATATTAATCTGACATTAACAGCTTACCATTTGCTCCAATCTCTGATGTTTAATTACCTCCAACAACATTGAAGAAAGAATTCCAAATAAAATAATCTTCAAAATCATCTTTCAGCTCTGAGATTTTAGCATTCAAAAAAGAAATTTCATATGCTTAATTAAGAAAAATACATTTTCAATTTTTTAAACTTTTAGAGTAGGATCATTCTTCCAAATATATATATTACAACAAAAATTAGTTGCTGAATTTTATGATAGTCAATAGTAAACAATTAAACTGAAATTTGTCAAAACAAAAAGTTCAATATATTAAATTTTTAAAATTAGTAATTTAATTTTTGAATATTCAAAATTAACTTACTATTAAGATTTTAACATGGATTATAAATTAATAGNTGCGCTCTCGTCGGATTCCACTAAGCTGGAAAATGACTGAACAACGTGAGCAGCGATATTACATCAAATTTTGCCAAAAACCTTGGCGATACCCAAGCGTAAACCATTCGCAAGATTCAGCAGGCTTTCGGGGACGATCCTCGAGGCCAAAAAAAGCGCGGCAGCTCCGCAGAAATATCAAAGGTCATGTTGACAGTTTTTTCGACTCTCGTGGGGTGGTGTGTCGTGAGTACGCACCACAAGGCCAAACCATCGCAAAAGGAGTACCTACCAGGAGGTCCTTCGTCATCTTTCCGATACAGTGCGACGCAAACGACCGGATCTGTGGTCGATCAAAACTTAGCAGCTCCATCATGATAACGCATCCGCCCATTCTGTGCGTCTGATTCAGGCTTTAGTCGCCAAACATAACACTCCTGTGGTTCGTCATGCTCCGTACTTTCCGTACATGGCTCCGTGTGACTTTTGGCTATTTCCCAAGCTGAAAATGCCGCTAAAAGGAACCCGAATTTAGTCGAGAGAAGACATCGTGCGGAATCCGACGGACCGGCTGATGGCCATTCCAAAAGATGTGTTCCAGCAGTGTTTCCAGCAATGGCAGGAATACTGGGAGAAGTGTATACACTACCAAGGAGACTACTTTGAAGGGGATTAGGGTTTTGTACCTCAAAATCAATAAATTTATTTTTGCCGACCAAAGGTCCGATACTTTTTGAACAGACCTCGTATGAGCATGCTAAAGTCTTATTTGCATAGAAATGGGATAAAAGCTTTTTGTTTCCTATGGTAAACTAAATCAAAAATAGTAAATCCAAAAATGATTCCTTACAATAGATTCTTCAAATATAGTAATCATTAACTTTTGAACTAATGAAGATCTAATATAGAAAATTTTACAATTTTTGAACAATGTAAGTTATTTATTTTATAACAAGACTAGCACCAATATATTTTAGATAAAATACCAGTATGAATGAAATTTACATGAATGTTTGATTTATGATAACACTAAGATAATTGCAATTATTTAATATCTTTGGATTAAAATAAAAAAGCTAAGTGTTAACTTCCTGAATCTTTTAATTTTTAATGTTTCCACCCATATAAGAAAAATTCATGTATTTATAAGCTAAAATAAACAAATTGTCCATTTTTGCAGCAACCACATTGAGATCATTGCTGCCAAAAGTAAAATCAACACATTTCTTGACAAGTTGATGATTAGTTTTGAAA
The DNA here is from genome assembly GCF_000671375.1 of Centruroides sculpturatus. Lineage (NCBI taxonomy): Eukaryota > Metazoa > Arthropoda > Arachnida > Scorpiones > Buthidae > Centruroides > Centruroides sculpturatus. Next base: position 171,250 of record NW_019385720.1, on the reverse strand, counting down.
TTAGAGTTGTTTTATTCATAACTATTCTTGTACTACAACTGTATAATTCTAAGTTTCCAATATTTTCAAAGATTAAAAAAATTAATAATTGCTTGATATTTAAAAAATGTTCTTTGGTGGATTCAGAATCAAATGTTTAATAAACAAACATAGATAAAAATTAAGATTATTATTGTTTACATTAGAAAAAAATTTATATATATAAAATGTTTTTTAATATATATGTTTTAATATAATGTTTACATGACCTTATTTTATCAAAAATTAAATCTAAGAACATAAATAGGTTAAATTATTTTAAAATAAATAAAATTCTTACTTTCCACTGGGTTCATTACTGCATCATGAAGAAGAGTTGCAAAACATCCAGCAGCACCTAAAAATAGGAAATTAATAGAATTTTAATTTTTTTTATTAACAACAGTTTAGATATTTGACATATAATAAAATTTATATTTATTTTGAATAATAAAATTTATAATATTTAAGGTCTAAAAACACTGATTTTTGAAAATTAAAAAACTGAATAAACTTAACATTTCATTTTGAATTATTTTAAATCACAAATAAAAATAATGAATTTCTCATAACAGATTATATAACACTACAAATGATTTAGAATAATTACTATCACTTTCTTCTAACCTAACATCCCTAAATTTTAGCCAGAACTGAAAAAACAATTTAATTATGAGTAATTTTTTTGTTTATTTAATCAACCCAATAGAATTGAAAAATTCTGTTGGGTTGATTAAATAAACAAAAAAATTAATTTAAGTAAATTAAAAAATATTGAATAATAAAAACTACTAAATCATTACAATATTATTTAAAAAAATACATATCTAATATTAAAATCCTGTAAATACAAATTAAATGTAATTCAAAATCAAATTTACCATGAGCAAGATGACTATGAGAATTTCTTTCATTTTTATTAAAAACATATTTCATCTTTTCATAACAAGAAAAATAAAGAGCATGTGCTGGTCCTGCACCCACAATTACAACATTCATTCCACGGATTGGACGTAATATACCTTCAAATCGAACCATTTTATATAAGGCTTCCGGAACATTTTTATAAACGGCATGAGGATTCGGTTTCAGGCTCTGCATTCGTGTCTAGAATTTATTTAAAAAAAGAAAAACTAAGTCTAGAAATTAAGAACAGCTAAAAAAAAATTTAAAAATCAAATTTTTAAAGTTTAATTACTTAGAAGCAAGATTTGATGAATTGACATATAATGATTATGTGAGAAATACTATAGTTAGTATTCAGATCAATATACTATGTAATTTAATGGAACTTACTGGTAAGCAGAAGTGGAGGAGGCCCACTCCAAGTCAAACACAAATTAATTTAAATTACAAGTCTGACATGATACATAATTTAGATATAGAGAGAAAAAATGCTAATTCATTCAAAAATCAAGAAGTATAACCAAAGAAATGTGGCACTGTTCATCTTACATCTTTATAGTATTAAATAAATTATTTCCATTAATATAAGTTAGTTCTCTTAATTATATATATATATATATTACATTATTATAAAATAAACTATATTATAGTTAATAATATCCTTTCATAGTTCAGAATATGCTGTGATCATAAGGTTGGATGAAGGACATTGTACTGAGTGACAAATATGTGACACTTATGTGAAGTAAAGTGCATGTCACTTGATGCACTGTAGAACTGTTAATCAATAGAAAGACCTCACACTTCAGTTTTTGGTTTCACTCCAGAAACCAGTCCTTAAAAATTGTTGCTGTTATCCAAGAATTTATATTAAAACAAAGTTGGGCTGCAATTTTTAATCCTATTTTATTTAAAAAAAAATCACAACTTCTGGTCTGGATCAAAGTTATGTGATTTTTAATATAGTTAATAGAGGCCAGAGGATGTGAGCTTTCCATTTTCATCTATCTAACTATTCTTGAGATTAAGGAAGGACAGATGGATGACAGAGAGAAGTTATAGGTCTGCAATTTGAAAGCTAGCCTAATAAGCAACTAGTAATGCTCTCATTCCCTTAAAACTACAAGGCTTTTTACTTTTTCCAATTACTATCATGTCCTCTTCCTCTCCTGCTGTGCTTACACAACATGACTTACTCTTTGGAAATCTTACAGCTGTCTGCCAATTATTTTTTAACAAATGGTCCATTTAGACATAGCAAGGAAATAAAGGCCAATTTCATCAGCATTATAAACATTGAAAAATTAAAATTCAAAAAGAAGCTAAAGCCACTCTTCCATCAACCAATATTTCACTGAAGAGAAATCTGCATATTTTTCTTCTCTATATGTCCATTTGTAAACAATGTTTTTGTTTTTTTTCCCAGCAAGAAAATCATCTATCAATTGCTGTAAAATTTTCTTTGCCCATTTTTAGCAAACTCTTTGGCTTTCTGACAAATGAGTGGACTTTTAATTGGCAAACCTTTCTCTTTGTTCTTCCATAAATTAAAACTTTAAAGCTGTTTCTACCCCCAATTTTTCCTCAATATTGCCTTTTAGTTTCATTGTTCTTGTTAGATTGTGCTGCTTTTGTTCTTCAGAAGTGAGCACAATAAAAGCTGTGAGATTGAAATCTTTTTCCGGTTCATTTTTGGGAGAATAATAATAATATTTTAAAAACCTTCAATTTATCATTCAAAGATAGATCATTATGTCTTCTGTTGGGCATTTTATCCATGATACAGAACAATAAAAATTGAATTGAATACAGAATGTGCATAGACCTTGAGAATTGTCAAAAAAAACTTGCCTTGTATAAAATACAATGGTATGAGATAAGGCTGCAGAATCTTTTATACTGTAAATGTACTACTCCAAATATGTGTACACATAGTAATTGCCTGATAAATATAGTGTGATTGTCTTGACAATGTCCAAATTGCAACTTGTCTACAATTTCAGATTTTCCCCACATTTTGTCATTTGTGTAAACAACTGTTTTCTCAGGAAAAGGACTAACAACAGTGTGCAGACTGACTATAGATGTCACAATAGCTTATGCTGGAATCACCAATATATAAGTTGTCATTTAATGTAATCAGTTTACAATTAGTTTTGCATAGAAATGTCACAAATGTTTTGGAACTTTAAAAAGTGATCATAATAAGAGGCTGATAACTATAAACGTAATTTTAATAAGTAGCATCCATTGTAATTGAAAATCAAAAAGCCTAATCTTCTCACTCTTCCTCTGTATATTATAAAAAGATCACTATGTATGCAAATACAAATTGATGTCTACAGAAATTAAGACTTACTTTTGTACCTTCATATTCTAAATTTGCTAAATTGTAATTGTTTCTTTAATCATTTGTAATATTCCCCCATAACAGAAATTGTTCTCTATTGTTAACACTAACTTATATTATATTATTTTGTAATTGTAATAATAAATAATATTTTATTTAACTTGTAAAAAAAAAAATATTATAAAAAGAATAAATATAAGATTAAAATACAAAACAACATTTTATATTATTTATAGACACATCAGTTAGTATAACAGCAAACCAGTTATGATCAATCAGTTAATTATTCAATAATTTTCAATCAGATTTATCATAAAACTATAAAAATAAGATTCAAGGGCACAAGTATAAATATATCAATTAATCATGGACATATCAAAGCCCTACATCATAATATTAGTGGCTGTAGTGGAAGGTCTAACTGATTTATAAATAAAAATTCAAAAATATGAAATAAGGTTCTGCTTTATGGAAGAGGAAGTGTTCAAACTGTGTGAAAAACAAATAATATTTGTTATAATGTGGATAAGGAGTGCTAAAATTCTTCCTTTCTTTTCTCTGTAAACTTTCAGACTTTCAAGTGAATTTGAAAATCTTGAAATAGCACTTTTAACATCCAAAAATTTCAGTTGACAGTGACTATTTGTTTAGATTACTGTTACATGTGCATTTCGAAACATATACTTCTGTACCCTCTTCAATGATATTTCTGCATAAGAAGTCAGTATATTATATATCATACATTATTCATATTTTAAAACAATAATGGAGTCAGTACTCACATATTAAAAAATAATAGTTCCAAACAATTTTTAAAATTCATATACAGTGGGTGATTGGTTAACGAACAGATCGGATAACGAACACCCACAGAACAAACACAAGAAGACATAAAATAATGAATACCGATTGGTCTTCCCTTGTCTTCGGGCAACAATTCGAAACTTTTCGGAGTGTGGGAGACATTGACATCAACGCTCAAACCGACATATACCGATCGGATAGTATTCCTCCAAACTTTGAAACTCTCCCTTGTAATTCCAGCCTTTTATTTTTCTGACAAAACAATTATTTTACGTATTCGTGAGACTGTCGGGTAAGCACTTGTTAAGTTTTACGTCTGTTTCTTTTTGAAAGGTGAGAGTATAATAGCAAAGGTAGAGAGTGGGCAGAAGATGCCTAATGTTACTGGGTAATATGGCGCGAACAGGTCTACAGTAGGCCACAGTTCAATCTTATTTAAGAAAAATACTGTATAATCAAGAAGACTCAAGCAGCTAAAAAAGTAACAAAAATCACATCTGAGAAATAAAGAATATCAAAGAGTTCATAATGGAACCTGAAACGGATCTGACAACAGAAGAATGCCAAGAACTCTTGAATGAAGAACACCAAGAAACTCGGCGAGATATATTTTCTTCTGAAAAACAGGATTAATGCTGATATCTGTCATTAAAGATTCTTTGAAGAAGTGGGAGAATGTCAGAACAACAATCTTAGAATGGCATCCAAACCAGGTTGAGGCTTGGGGATTTCTACAATTGCAATGCTATTAATTACTTATGAAAAATCCTGAAGAAGAGAGAAAAGCAATCGACATTAGACAGATTCTTTAACACCCACAAATGAAAAAAACAGAAAAAACATGACCAATAAAAACGCAAGACTGTGTATGTATGTATTTTTATCTATATATATAAAAATGAATGTATGTGTGTCTGTGTGTCCTTCATGCATTACCACACCGTTTATCCGATTGCCGTGAAACTTTGGGAAGTTGTTTAATATACTCCAGCGAAGGTTTGTGGTGTAGTACGATTGCCATGAAGCTTTGGGAAGTTTTTTATAATACACTCCCACGAAGGTTTCTGGCATTTACCCTACGATAGATGGCACGCGTTTACACGAGCATTCGAGCACAGTGTGTTCGATCGATTTCAAATTGTGAAGACCATTTCCCCCCTCCAAAAAATATCTCTATATATGCATTTATTATTTACGATATTTGTTATAATTTTTGTTTAATCACTTTATTTCAACTTTTTTTTGCTAATTACGTAATCGCTCGAACTTTGTTAAAGCCTTAACTGTATCATGAACAACAACCGAAGTTGTAGAAGGAAATTCGCCTATTTTACCGATCTAGGGATCCCCCTTTTCCAAATTTTAATATCAACTCAAAATAATTTAAAAAGACAAATTACAATAAAACGGTTTATTATCCAACTATCAGAAATTTCACAACACGCCAAGGAAGAGAGGAAGGAGCAATTAAATAATCAAAATTATGAAGGATTAAAAAATATATATAAAAATGGGGAATATCGCACTTCTAACAATCTCTGCGAGTATGTGGGCTAAATTTAAAGAATCCGTGCTTCTCGCTTGGACAACTGTATGTGGCCAACTCACGCATCGGAAAACCTTTTGATTTATTCGTGTATGCACCAGATGGAAAAACAAAAAATATCGTGCATCCACAAAGCACTCCAATAAATAAATAAAATTGAAACGACACTTTGAAATGTTTTCCCGATGAAAATGAATAATAATAATAAGTTTCAATGAAAATGATAAAATGTAAATTTAATTTTATCATAACGAGTTTGCTTGAATTTCCTTTCTTCTGAGATCGCAGCAATGCGTGACGGGTAAGCTAGTTATTGGATATAAATAAACGTAGTAAGAAAGTATATATTTTTTATTTTTGGGGGTCTCCAGAACAAATTAATTAAATTCCCATTAAAGCCTATGGTAAATCGATAATCAGTTAACAAACAATTCAGATAGCGAACAAAGTCTTGGAACGGATTATGTTCGTTAACCAATCACCCACTGTTCTTCAAAGAACATAAATTAAAAAACATTCTAACAATAAAAATTTGATTAATCTATCAGAAGGTATCAATAAATTATGGTATGACATAATACAGAGTGTAAAGAAGCATCATTGTAATAAGTAAGCCCTAGATTTTTTGGATCAATAAAAGTGGAGTTTTGGATCCGAAATCGAATAAAAAAGATAGTGTTTTCAGATTTATTCTCAGAACAAGAAAATAATAAAAATAAAACACAATTATCAAATTTTTTTCAATTATCTGTTTATCAATGAATGCAGTATACATACTATACTGTTGATACTATATGCTGTTTGAAGATGACCATGTACATACAAAGAATCTATTAATATTTTCTTCTGTCAGATTGTGTTGACGATCAGTGAGAATGTTTTTATACAATGAAAAATGTCTCTCAGCCTTGATGATAGTCACAGGACTGTTTTTCAGCAAAGGTACATTGGCAAGCCCTACATGCTCAGGAATCTCCAATGATTTTCTGTCTAGACAGCTATTAATTTGGCGAAGCACAGAAAAACTACTGTTCTTCTCAAAAAGCACCCTTAGCTTCATGCAAAGTTTGTCACCAGGAAGGTTTTGTAAAGAATCCTCTGCTGTTTGAAAAATTTTTAGAGATTCTTCAAATGACAACCCTCTTGCTTCTAATGCTTCAATGATATCTAGAAAATTTAACAAATGGGTGTGAATATGAACTAGAGAAGCAGTTAAATGTGGATTCTCTAAAGCTTTCTTAACATCCAAAATGAAAGAACTTTCTGATTCATTCAGTTCATTGATAAAATTTTGAAAGTCACATAAACGTTCCTCATAGAATACTGCTGCTTTTATCCACGTGCCCCATTTTGTGACTATGGGAGAGGGTGGCAAAGGAGTATCTGGCAGATGTTCATGATATATAGCAGCTCACATTGGTGCCTTTGCAAGTAGTTTCTCGGCGGAACAAACAAAGGCATTTACATCTTTAAAATATAAATGAACTTGTTCGGCCAGAAGATGTAAAGCATGATTCAAGCAAGTTACATGAATCAGATTATATAAAGAAGGCTATAAAATGAATGCAGCAGCCTTCATGTATACCGCGCTATAATGTCTATAAGCATGATGAGAACTTTTTCAGTATTCTGGAGAAATTTATCTTGCTACAATAATGTTAGACCTTCCTGAACAAATCTTGCTATCGCCTCTGCATTTGTCCTCTCCAGAAATCTGCATAAAAAGAAGATAAATTTTAGCGGAGTCTTTTCTGTCAAGTTTTCCAACATTATTGAAGCAATATATCATCCACATGAGTCTGTAGTTTCATCTACAGCAAACCATATAGCATTGTCACTAATTTCTTTGTGGATTTCTTCAAGCACTTTCTGGTGAACACGTGGAAGATAATTCTTCCACAGTGAGATTCTGCTTTGTGTATTTTTCTAAGTACTTCCTGAGCAAGGGATGCTTCAGTTTATGCAATTCTATATTACATCCTATAGAGGTTCTTGTTGTATCTGAGAAAAATATATTTCCTTGATCTGAGATTCCATTTTTGTGAGGAACATCTGGGATGTTCAATCCTGTCAACATGCTGCTTGCATGTGTCTTGCAGAATGCACATGATCCTCAAAATGTGATTTCTTCTTGCACACAAATGCATTTTGACATACTTGGCAGAATCCTTTTGTGCCATCTCGGCTAACTTTGCTCCCTTCACCCACTTCAGCAAAAGTTCATACACAAAACTTTTATGCTTACTCATTAAATTTCCTAGTCTGTAACCAAATATAAAAGCTCAAGACTGTACATACTTCTGCACTTCACACTGTTGCCAGGTCTTAGGAAATGCCACCAATAATTTATTTAAAAAGTAGCCAAAAAGTTACTGAATAAAATTAAATTAGTTCAAAAGATAGTTAAGATGCTAATAATTTTTATTTTTGTCAATTATAAAAAAAAACCTAATTTGTCATAATGTAATTCAACCTGGCAATATCATTTACAAAATGATGTCCAAAGGTGTCTGCTTTTGTTCTGAAATCCGAAATGGTTTTTTTGGTACGTATAATGGCATCAAGGACCGCATACATGACAGTATTTTTCCAAAAATTATGAATGTATTGCAAGATCTGGGACTAGTAATAAGATAGTAAAATATTTTTCTACTTGCATGAAATATCTGTAAAATGGTTTATAGTATGAAATAAAAACTTACATTCAATGTTTACTATGTTTATTATAGGGTTATTGAACAAAATTAAATATTAAATTAAATATGAATATTGTTTTTACATAATATATATTTAACAATACGAATAAAGAAGTTGTTTTTAACAAGTTTTTTAAAGTATATGATCTGGATATTAGGGTTTCTCAAACGGGATCCTGGTTGATTTTTTAACCTGGGAAATCCCGCAAATTTCTTAAAAATTCACTTTTTTTCTTATTTTCTGTTAAGGTTGAGGAATTTTGCAAATAGAAAGCATAATTAACTCATTCATTGTCAGAATACATTTGTATTTATTAATTTTAAACCTACCTATTAGTTTTTTTAAATTTTTGCTCGTTATAGCATGTCACAAATGGTCAATAATCAATATATAGCTTATTTGTGGCAGGACTATAAAAATTCTTTACTTGTCGGAACCTGTAATATCTGGAATAATTGTGCTTACGCTGTCTTGAGTTTTAACCATGCCCAGTAGCTTCAATAAATGCCTGACGCCAGATTGTGCAAATTGGGCAAGGATACAAACGAGTACAAAGTCTGCAAGTATGAAGTTTTTCTTCATAAACCTGATTATTAAAGCCAAATGAATTGCCGAATTATCGAGCTCTAAGCTTGATGCCGCTATTAAAGCAGCCAAGGTAGACAAATCAAGAATACTAGAGAGCGAAAGAAGTACTACAATCTCGAAAACGAACTCGAAATCTTCCAGGCTACAGGTGAAAAAACACATAATATCTGTCTTCTCTTAAATGCATTAAACACTATTCCAATCACATCAATTGAATCGGAAAGGGCATTCTCGGTGGCAAGACTTTTCATTACTAAAATAAGAATTAGAGTGAGTTATCGGAGTATTGACCATCTTTGCTTTTTAAAATCTTATAAAAGTTTGCAATATTTTGTATTATATTTTATTTAAAAAACGAAAATTACCTTCTAAATTAGAAGTTCATTTTTTTAATTTTTAACTCAATTCAAAACATTTTTTTTGTTGTTGTTGTATGCAGTTTCCAGCAAACTTTAATTAATTTTTTTCTATTTGTGAAAATTTCTACATTATTTAAAGGTAATTTTTATTATAGGCCTATAGATCTTACACAGCATTATTAATATGATTTTGGAGGTTACAGAACTTTAAAATTACTTTAAAAAATAGAAAATAATTATATCATTTGATTTCAAGATATTTTGTATACCTTAAAAATAATTAATTCTATCCCGGGATTCTGGGAAACAATTCACTTTTATCCTGGGATCCGGGACAAGCAAAAGACCGGGAAATGAGAAACCCTACTGGATATATATGAATTTTAAAAATTGCTTGAAACTAATACTTTTTAATATGTAAGTACTGATTCCATTATTGTTTTAAAATATGAATAATGTATGATATGCAATATACTGACTTCTTATATAGAAATATCACTGAAGAGGAAATGGAAGTATACAATGTTCCGAAATTAACATGTAACAGTAAATTAAGCAAATAAAGTCATCATCATGTAAAACCTTTGAAAGTAGGAAGTGCTATTTTGAATTCTAACTCACCTGAAAGTTTACAGAAAAAAGTTAATTGAAATACAAATATTTATCTATTACATTTTTAAAAAAATTATTGTTTTAACTTTCTTTAATGGGAATTGTCCTACTGTTAATTTAAATTTTAAAACTAGCCAACATTCCTGTATAGCAATCTCTAATTTCTGAATAATAGTGTGTTCATTATTCATGTATTCGCTTTCTAATAATGTGTTCATTTCTACTTCATTTTGCCAAATATTCAGCTAAGCGCTTCTACCTTTCACTCAAAACTGCATCTCTCTTGGCATTTTTTAATTACGAAATCAAACAGGTAGTATGAAATTGTGAGAATTAAACCCAATTATTATTTTAATTTCTGGGCCATTATATTTTATTTGAGATTTTTGTATTTTGGGGAGTTGGTTCTGTTCAAAGGGTGAAAAACCCACACCCTCCATTCAAAATTAATCTCCATTTAAAAACTGATAGCTTTGCCCCATGCTTATTGTTTACAGTGGGTACAAGTTGAAAAAAAATGGCATCTACAATTGGCATCTACTATTTGGTAAATTAAAAATGGTCATTAAATCATTGTCATAGGATAATTTAGTCAATTTAATATTAATAATATATTTTGTCAAATATTGTATGGAAAAATTGACAGTAAGAGAACAGCAAAACAATATAAATGAGCAAAAACAATTGTTAGCAAGTATGTAGCAAAGCAATGACATTAGAAATGTGATGACACATTTGGCATTTTGTGTTTTAAAGACTGCAAAAGGAGAGGACACCAAATGTGATAAATAAGTGGTTGTTGGTTTAGGAAAAGTTTGCATTTGTAAGAAATATTTAAATTAGAAGTTAAGCATTTGTTCTTTGAAATAATTAGTAATATTGGGTTGTTCAGGAAGTAATTTTGTTTTTTACCACCAGAGGAATTAGTTGTATTTTTACCTGCCAACTTCATTCTAAATGGTATTATCATTATATATTTTGACAGCTGGCATTTTAAGGCTTATTTATAAAAACTTTTGTTGATTCTTTGCAATTGTTTTTTTTAGTGTCCCATCAAATATGGAAAATCAAAAGCAGCACATTTTGCTGTTTTATTACTGAAAAGGTAAGAATGCTGTTCAAGCATAAAAAAATTGTGTGATGTGTACAGAGACGATGTGCTGACATAATGACAGTGCTAAAACTAGTTTGCAAAATTTCCTTCTGGTAATTTCGATATTGAATATGCACCACATTCTGGAAGGCCAGTTGAAGAAGACAAAATAAAGATATTGATTAAAGCAAACCACCGAATAACAACACAAGAAATCGCTAAAAAGTTAAATTTGTTGAATTCAACTGTTTATGATCATTTGAAATGATTTGGTTTTGTTTCAAAGCTCGATATATAGGTTCCACATGTTCTTAAAGAAAGATATTTGTTCTGCTGCATTGGCATCTGTGATTTGCTTCTCAAATGTCAAATTATCCATTTTTGAATCAAATCATAAGTGGCAATGAAAAATGGATTGCTTACAATAATGTCAAACAAAAACAGTGGAGTAGAAGAGATGAGCCAGCTCAAAGCACTTTGAAAATTGATATTCATCAAAAAAAGTGATGCTCTCTGTTTGGTGGGATTTTATGGGAATTGTTTTCTTTTTTTCTTTCTTTTTTTTTTTTGAGCTTCTACCAGACAATTCCAAATTGATTCAAAAGTGTATTGCCATCAACTGGACAAATTGAGCGAGACCATCAAACAGAAAAGGCCAGAATTGATCAACAGAAAAGGTGTGGTGTTTTACCATGATAATGCCAGACCTCACACAAATTTGGTAACTCGCAAGAAGCTGTTACAGCTTGGATGAGATGTGCTACCACACCTACCATATTCGCCAGATCAGGCACCCTCAGATTATTATTTTTTCCGGTCTTTACAAAATTTTTTAAATGGTAAAAAATTAACTTCAAATGAGGATGTCAAAAATAACTTGGAATAGCTTTTTGTAATCAAAGGTCAGAATTTATGAGCATGGAATCATGCTACTACCAGAAAGATAGCAAAAAGGTATTGGACCAAAACAGTCAATATATATTTCAATAAAATATTTATATATTATAAGAAAATTGTTTTTTTCCACGGAAAAAAACGAAATTACTTTCCGAACAACC